>NW_015505933.1:170620-174210 GCF_001515645.1 Sinocyclocheilus grahami
ACTGCTGCTGTGCTTCAGTCAGCTGGGAGTGTACGTGGATGCGACGGGACGACGCTCACGAACGCAGGAGCTGATGTGGCCCGCCACACCACTTGCCTGCAGTAAGTGTCTCTAAAGAGTTTGTGTGGGAAGGAAATCATAATTGGTGAAAGTATCTAAGCAACGGTGTGTTTTCATGTTTTCAGCCCTCCTGAAATTCCAGTGTTTTTCATGTGTAGACTTGGAGGAAGGGAGGAGTGGGAAAGAATAGAGGAGAGATGGCAAAGCAAGGAGGAGGTAGAGAAGACAGATGAGAACTAGAGGTTTAAAAGAGGTGCAACAAAAATGTTCAAGTGTAGTTGCTGAATTGTTTTTAATAGTGTAATTCTCAAAAGTTTCTTTACAAAATCTTATGAGTTAAATGACAGGTAGCTATCCAGTGATTCTGGTCAATACCGATAAGCCAATAATTAGTTTCATGTTGTGACCAATAAATGGTCTATACTATAAAAAATTATAATAAAGCTAACAAAGGAAAATCAATTATTTTAAATGCTACAAGTGAATGTAGGTGTCACATCATTATAATGTACACTCAGAAAATGGATATTTATGGATTACATTTAACAGTGTTATTCCATTTATTAGCATTTTTATAGGTTAACTTTGAGTGATAGATGAGAAAGTTAATCTAAATATAAAAATAGAAGAGATGTAATGTGAGTTTAGCCTTAATAAGTGAATTTATTTGATGGTAACCATTTCAACTTGTAATTTGACATGGAGGAAAAGAAAAGAAACCAAAACCAAATGCTGGCTGTTCTCATTAAGGAAATTAGTGCAAGGCTTTATCAAACCGGAAAGTAAGAGGCGACCATGGGAAAGCTGTGGCCAACTCCATTAGGGGTGTGAGTGGAACAAATGGGCGGCAGTAAACAAACGTAAGCAGAAAGGTCAAGGGAGCAGATAAGGACAGTATTGTAGAATGTAGCTATTATGATCTAATGCGTAATATTTAAAACAATCCAATCAATCCATGAAACATCTTGAAATTTAAGACAAGCGTGAGGCCCTCCTAACTTTAAGAAGTTGTTTTTTTTTTTAAATAAAAATTTTCAGGAATTTGAATTATTACGTATTTTCTTAGGAACTGTGTTAATTAAATATAATACAATTATTCTTAAATCTTTTCAACAATACTTGATATTATTTCACTTTTTAGAATTTTATTCTTAGCACTATTTTGGGAATCGGGCCCCAGATGTTTCAGTCAGAAAAGTGAGCAGCTATCCAGCCTCTGACCCAGTTTCTGGGCACGTCAGGCAGTCCTTTGAGAACAGCATCTTGAATGATTTGCCTACTGCATTCTTCTGATCATGAGCATGAGATCTCAAACCCATATTCGTTATTTTCAGGCTCAAACTCGAACTACCTGACGGTGTACAGTGATTATGGTGTAGATGTGTTTGACGTCCACACCACAGAATGGGTCCAGACCATCTCATTAAGAGGAGTAAGTGAAAGAGCCTAATTTTAGGGTTTCTGAAAGCTGTTTCATATTTAACTGTTTGTATTAATGATTTAAAACTGATCAGAATTTCAACTGTGTCTGTAGATTCGGCCCCTGAATGTGGAGGGCAGTCTGAACCTGTTTGGCTCTGAGCAGCCCCATCTCATCTACTTCAACAACAACTCCTCAGGTCTGATCCCACCCTACACACACTTCACCATGTCAACACACATATCTCCCACACACTGAACCTTGTGTCTCTGATTACAATTCAGGTGGACACTTCTTTACACAGGAGGTGAAAGTGATGTCAATCCCTCCCTCCCACCTACACAGACACTGACGCACGCATGTGTGTATATATATATATATATATATACTAGCAAGCCCATACATGCAAAAAAACTCAGCAATGGTGGAGATTTTGATTCATCTCAGTGACTTGAATTTATTTTAATCTGTTCACTAGAATGATTTATTCAATGATTCGTTCAGTGGCACTTACTGCCGATTGCATCTTTATGCTGGTATGTGATGACAGTTAACTTTGAATGTTATGAGTCACTGAATTATTCACTCAACCAATTTTTTAAAACACTGTGTTCGTGACCGAATAACTCTTAAAAAGTGTTAAGCATCATAAGGTTTTTTGAATTTGACGTCTTGTTCAGTGCTGTTCTTATTTAGACTCGAAGCTGAGCAAGTGGTCATATTTGTTCAGTGCTTCTTGACAGCATGCTCTTGAATGCTCTTTGCTCTTTTTAAAGTCATATTTTGGCATCTCTCCTCTGTGAAGCACATGCGTATTTTCCTGTCTTCAGTGAAAAAGAGTCTATTACTTGGAAGATTTTTTTCTCAAAAACACTGAATGAGTCAATGTGTATAAGTAAATGAGAATTTTTTTTGTTCATGTACAAGATTTGTTTTAAAACACTGAATATGAGTCATTTGAGGGAAATGATTGAGGACTAATTAGTTACAAGATGTATACAAAAACACTGAAAGAATCGGTGCATAGAAGTGAATGAAAATTATTTGTTCAAAGATTTGTTTGAAAACTCAATGTGGGTCAGTAGATAGAAATGAATAACAAGATTAATTCAGTAACACTGAATCGGTGCATAATGGTGAATGAGAATTTGTTCATTTACAAGATTTACAAACAATAACTATTTGTTCACTTATGGGATTTGTTCAAAAACACTGAACAAATGAATCAATGAGTGAGAATGATTTGTTCCGTTTATAAGAGTTGTTTAAAAACACTAAATATGAGTTAGTTGATAGAAATGGATGAAAATGATTTATTTACAAGATTTGTTTAAAAGCTCAATGGGAGTCAGTAGATAGAAATGAATGAGAACTAATTGTTCATTAACAAGATTTATTCAGTAACATTGAATCAGTGCATAGTGGTGAATAAGAATTTGTTCATTTACAAGATTTATTTAGAAACATTGTATACGAGTCAGTACACAGAATTAAACAAGAACTATTTGTTCACTTATTGAATTTGTTCAAAAACCCTCAATGAATCGGTGAGTGAGAATGAGTTCATTTAATTTATAAGAATTGTTTAAAAACACTAAATATGAGTCAGTAGATAGAAATGAAAGACTAATTGTTCACTTACAAGATTTGTTCAAAAACACTAAATGAATCAGTACACAGAAGTGAAAGTGAATGATTTGTTCATGTGTAGGATTTGTTCAAAAGCTCTGATTTGTTCACAAACAAAACACCACTAGGTCTCTCCATTAGATCAGCCCAGGTAATGAAATGTACAGCTCCACCCTTTGTGGTCCATTTACAATTAACTTCCTGCCCACTTTGGCAGATTGCTCTCTTGATAAAGATGCTTTTGTTTGGTAAACTGGAATGACCTCATTTGTCACACCTCCTCTAGGCCTGCTGCCAACAAGTTCCACAGTACGTTCAGACACAGCGGCTTTAGAGCTCAAAAACCCAGGACTGCCATAGTTTGAGCCACAACCATCTTTCTCAACCTCATTCACACTCTTGTTTCCACAGATGGCTGTGATCTAGCCATCCCTGAGACCTCGGACAACAGCAAGAAGCTGATGGTGAGGACACGCAGCAA
>NW_015505933.1:175540-176457 GCF_001515645.1 Sinocyclocheilus grahami
GATATTAAAATCAGTTTGTGTCTTGAATGCGCTTCTACGGTGCAGTTTTGCACAGCTGGGTTTGTGGCGGTTTATAGAAGTGTTGTTTGGACACTCCAGTAACTGATTGACTCCCATGGCTTTATTACTCATCCTAACATCCTTTTCTTTCATTTTACTGCACAGCGCCAAGTCTTTCCCCTCTCTCTGCATGTTTCTTCTTCTTCAAAGCCAGCCAGCTCCACTCTTCCACCCTCACACCCTTTTCTCTGTCTCTTTTTCCTCTTCACGTCGCTCCTTCTGTTTTCGCTCTGGTCGTGGATTCGCTCTGTCCTCTGGTTGCCGTGGCAGCAGCAGAGCGAGACTCCCTCCCCCTCATCCTCTCGCCACCATGCCCTGATCTCCCCTCCGACCAACTTTGAGCACGTCTATCACATGAGTCCCGTCTCTGCCGGGCTCTATCTGCAGAAAGAGCCTTCTTCCCAGCAGAGCCTACTTCAGTTCTCCTCTTCCTCCTCCTCTCCTTCCACATCCTCCCTGGGAAGGGTAGGCTAGCAACACCCCTCCCCACCCCGCTTCCTCTTCCTCCCCATTCCCCATCCCTCCCCCACCACACCCTCCAGGCCCTCGACTTCCTTTCCTCCCTGTGTTATACCATCCCTGTCCTGCTGAACTCTTTGTTCATGCTTGAGTGAAGTGACTTTTTGTTTTGTTTTTTTGGGGTGAAGACATTTTAATTAACGATTTTAGGAGAGTTCACTCCAAAATAATAATTGTGTCATCATTTAGCCGTAGCCATTGTCTTCCTTAGTAGAAACAAAAAACTATGGAAGTCAATGGGGACAGCAATTGTTTGGTTACTTACATTCTTCAAAATATTGTCTGTTGTGTTAAACAGAAGAAAGAAACTCATACAGGTTTGGAACAACATGAGGGTG
>NW_015505933.1:176467-212942 GCF_001515645.1 Sinocyclocheilus grahami
TGAACTTTTAAAATCTGAAAATATATAGTCATATTTAAAAAATGCAATGTTTAAAGTAAAAAAAAAAAAGTAAAATCAACAGTTTTACTAATGTTTGTGTGTGATTTGAATTTGAAAAACACTGTTGTAGTAAACTAGCAGTTACAGTAAGGCTCTTACCATGAAAGTGAGGCATGATAATAAACATTAAAATATACACCACTTTGAACAGATTGCCACTAAACTGAAACTTCATACTTCAGCGTGAGACTAGTGTGATACAATTGCTCAATGCGAAATTATTTCCAGATTAGGGCTGTCACAATATCAGATTTTCACTACACATTTCTTTTGTTTAAAAGAATTTACAGTACCTATATTATTATATCTATTGAAATTTTTGGAGGGAAAAGTTAATCAAATTAATTTCTAACTTTTTTGTTTATTTTGTGACTGATGAATCACACTAAAAAAAAGATTATTTTCATTTTAGCTTATAGATTTTAGTAATTTTGTGCGTTTGCCTTTTTTTTTAAATATATTTATTTACTTTTAATTTATATTTCAGTAATTTATATTTCAGTCAAAATTATGTAGTAATTTTAGTACTTCAACTCAAACATTATTTATTTTTATTTGATCCCAGCTTTATTTAAATTAATAAATGACTACTTGTGAATACTTAAATACTTGTGGTTAACAATTAAAAAAAACTGCATCGTTGTCTTTTTTGTTTTTTTCGTGTGTGTGTGTTGGAGTGGCAACTAGCTGTGTTATTTGCGCGATACTACTATCATATGTAGTCCTAACATATCAATATTACATTTTTTAAACATCACGATTATGGTCAATACCGGTATATTGTGACACCTCTATTCCAAATAATGCTAAAAAATGCTGTTGATTGAGGTTGACATATAATTAATCCAAAACATTCCTTGAAAAAAGACTAAATGTTGTATTCTCGGGTTTATAGCAAGCAAATAAATAAATTATTTGTTCATGAAACGTATTACCCAAACCAAATGTTTGTTTTAACAATAGTTTAAAAGAAAGTCAAAAGGTGTGTGTACATGCCTCTTATTACACAAGTGCATGACTGTGGTGTACTCTGTATGTGCCTGACTTCTTGTTCCTCTGCTGCAGAGTGTGATGCCCTCTTCTCAGGACGACCTGTCTAAAGACAAGCCCCGGCCTCTGTCCAGCATTTCACGGCAACAGAGGAGTAAGACCCACATCACCCGCACTGCCTCAGGTGGGTGCCGCTCTTTATACACGCAGACAAGCTGATACACACCTAAAATTGTCTAAATGCCTGAAATGTATACATTATTTAAAGGAGGAGGAGATTTTGGAGGAGCAGGGTCATCTCGCAGTATTTCTGATCAAGATCAAGACTTTGAGAGAGAGGTAAAAACATCTATCATCTACCTTAATGACCTCCCCCGGGATGTCAAATATGGTTTTATTTCATTCGCCCCACATTTTGAAAGCTTCTCGAGATACATGATGGATGGTTAAAGGAGCTTTGAGGTGCTTTTGGCCATTTTCTTGTGTCCTGATTTTGTGGTCTGTAATAACTGCCCCAGTTCTCACAGTAAAACCTGCTACAGCTGTAAACTAGTGTTATTTTTGTTGTATAAATGTATTCTTTTAGTATTTCATAGTATATTATATAATTTATTATTATTTATCAATTATTTATATATATATATATATATCAATTTATGTTTTAATTTTAATATAAGATTTATTAATTGTATGTTCTTGTTTTTTTTTTCTCCTGTTTAGCTGTTATTTGTTTTTAATTTAGTATTATGTATATACTATTATAGTATTTTGAATTTGCTTTCTTTTTTCATTTGACGTTTCGTATAAGAGTTGGTAACTTTGTGTTAATTGTTTTTTATTTTTCTATTTAGCTTTCATTTATTCATATGACATTATAGTATGTATTAATATTTTGAATTAGCTTTTCTTTGTGTTTTTTTAGTATTCATTTTAATTTATACAATTTTATTTACAAAGTAAATGTATTGCTTTTCTCCCCAATATTTAAATTTAAATGTTTTTATTTCAGTTTTAGTAATATTAATACTTCAACTTGTAGTTTGAAATTTAGTAATTTTATGTGCTTTTCTGTTTTTTTTTTTTTTTTTTTCTCAATATTCAGCTTTACTATTTATCTTTATTTCTATTGATTTAATCTTAATACTTTAACAATTTTAAAGATTTAATACATTTCTTGTTCTAATTCCATTTTTGTTTAGTAATCATAATACTTCAACTTGAACTTAATTCAGTTTTCGATAATATTTACATTTTATTTCAGCTTTATTTTAGATGCAGAAAACATTTTAGTTAACAATAATAATACTGCTGTAAACACTCACTTCGGCCTAAATGCATGTATACTGTGCAAAATTTTAAAAACCATCTAGACAACAAGCAACTGATCTGTTAATTGTTTCTTTATCCTTTTTTTATTTTTTTATCCTTGCAGCCCGACTCTGACTCAACCAAACATTCCACCCCCTCCAACAGCTCCAACCCCAGCAGCCCCCCGAGCCCCAACTCTCCCCACCGCAGTCAGCTCACTCTGGACAGCCTGGATCAATCCCTGGACGGCTGAAAACGGACAGCTCCCTTTTTTTCACCCAGCGCACACCCTAGACATGCCCTTCCATATCCATCTGCTCTACTAGGACTCACTAAGAAGTGCCAAGACTCTTACAAAAAGTTACCCTGCTCATCCACCACAAGGGCCAAAGGTTTACCCCAAATCCTGCTGCTGGGTAGACACTGCCACAAGAGCAGCGTGATGGGTGTGTGCTGACAGGCACAGGCGAAGCCACCAAAAGAAAAGAAAAAAAACCATAAAAGCCTGTCCCCTGATGGAAATGTCATGGTATTACACTAACTGGGTCAGATTAGCAGTATGATGGATTTTCATTTTATTTTAAATCTGAATATCATGCCATGCTCCTGCAAGTTTTTTTTTTTTAATTATTATTTACTTTAGTAAATGAACATGCATTACATCTGCTGTGTCAGAATTGCTTCTGGATTCTTAGCTTCCCTTCAAAGTACCGAATTGATGGGAAAAGAGACTTCTTATGCTGTTTTTAAATGTATATTATCAGGAACACTCATCAAGGAGGCCGAAGAGAGAAGCGTATCGGGATGAAAGAAACTGAGGACGATATAGAACTGTGACATTCTTGGACCAGTAACATGATTCGTCACGGACCGGTGAAAACGTCTCATATGAGCAATAAATCGGTGATAGAGACTTCGGGGGTTTAAAGCCAAACCAGAGGGCACTTTTATTGTTATGTAATTTCTCTTTCTCTCTCAAGTTCTGCATTTAAACCAGCCTTTATAATATTCATGTTTTAACTTAGATGTTTCCCACAAAAATATCTAGTTCAGCTTATCACAAAAAAGAAAGCAACAAAAAGGAAGACTTTACATATAGATAAGTGTTTTAATAAAAATACAAAGGAGACCGGCACACAGCTACTATTCATAGGATTTCTGTAGTTCCTCTTAAGCTGCTACTGCTGCTTTGTGTGCTCTATTTAAAAATGAAAGTTAAAAAAAAATATATGTGATAAGGTTATCTCACCATAGCCATGCTCTGATTCTGGTTTATGATGTTTGATATCAGGACGCTGATATGAGTTTGTTTGTTGACATGCTTAAGATCCGCAGGCATATCCATTATCACTCTAGTGTGCCTTCAGTGCCAACTTTCGTTTCCGTAATAAACTGTCCGCTAAAGCATTTCAGTGGTTTTGACGAGGCTGACGGTAATGTATTGTTTTCCCCCCACCCTTCTGAAACACTGTAAGACACTTGCACACGTTTTTAGTCTAAGGATATGATTTTGTGTGAATGGTTTTTCCTGTACCTCCTTTTTCTCCCCCATACTTCACTTGTCCACTTCATCAGATGGAAGTGTATCCTCAAAACACTACTGCTTTTACTTTAAAAGAAAAAAAGAATCACAGGTTGAAATCTTTGTAATTATTGACTTGTTAGCCACATAAATTTGAACAAACAATAAAAGAGTACCTGTCGTGCTTTTTTTTGTTGAATTTGTGCGTTTTGGGAAAATGCTGCTCTTACTCATTTGTATCTACATGGAAAGAATTGTTTGGAATTTCGAGTCAAAATTAACACACACACATACATATATTAACTGTGTACACTTCTTATGGGGAAAAACTACTGAAAATACTGACACTTAAGAGTAAATACCTGTGTTTTTAAAATGTATTTCCTTTTGGCAGTTTGGGTGTTTTGAATTATTTATTAGATTTAAGTGGTCTGAACAGTTTCTAAGAATTTCATAAACCTCCAAGTTCAATTACATTTTTGGAAAGTTTCTGTTTTAAATGTAAGTAATCATTTGAGAATGATTAAGAGTCACTGATTACCCTTTTTTTTGTAACACATTTTTATCTCTTAATGGGTGCAAAACACTGCTTCTGGCTGTTTATTTTCTAACCGATATCACTTTAGAATTGGTCAAGAATTGGAGTATGTTATTTGACTGTTTGATGCATTGGTATGACTTTAATTGCAATTACGAAATCTTTGGGATGACGCTGTATTTCACTAGTTAATTACCAACATACAATACTTTATTAAGATTAGATTTGAATATACAAAATATAATAGAGACGGATGCAGAGAGTGGGAAATGATGCGCAGCATAATAACGTGTACAGAACTATATATTTAAATTATATAAATATTAAATTAAAAATCAAGTTTAACGATTTCATTTTAAAGTTGGCATGAATTACTGACAACAAAATAGGCAACAATACCTGAAATCAGGTGTGTAATGTAAAAGACAATATTTGTTCAAAAAGTTGCGTTTTTACATTAGTTTTTAAATTTTGTATTATCATATAGCTAATTCGCTATTGACTAAGTTGTAATACATACTACATAACTTGTATCTAAAACACAGCAGGAAAGAAAAATCAGCGTTTGTAGGGCTTTTATTTTGGCGACGTGTTTAAAACAGGAAGTAGTAGGAAAGAAATCTGACGTTTCATGAGTCGATTTTCACTGTAATATTTCCAAGGTAAGTCTGTTATAAAATCATATTGCTCTTTATTTTTGTCATGGTCCAAGCAGCAAAATAATATCGATGCATATGAAATAGATACTTCTTACAAATGACAATCTTAGCGAATCTCAAATGCCATAGTGGCGGTTTAAGATGACCGCAGCATATTGCTCAATACAGACTCGCCTGCATGGAGTGGCTGTGTGCTGTAGCTGAGGGCTTCTGGGACAGATCAGATGAATCACATCAAGGCACCTGCAGCCCACCGCTTGCTTCGAGTCTACATTGTGTATGTTTTTCAGATGTCACGGGCCAAACCAGAGGATGATGAGTACTGGAACAGCTCCAAATTTAAAGCGTTCACATTTGACGATGAAGACGACGAGTTTTCACGGGTAAGTTCATTGTGTTTCTATTGAACTCTATGCAGTCCAACGGCCGTTTACCTCAGCGGTATGACAGTGGAGAATAACTGCACCTTATGGTCCATTCAGTCCTAAAACCGTATTATGCGGTTAAATATTATGAAGACAACGTCGTCTTCGCGAAATTAAATAGTTTGCTTTTTGTTAGAACGGATCCAAAGCAAAATTTTGCTTTTCATATTTAATTAACCATATAATTTGTATTAGAACATGGGAAACGTTTTTTTTTTCAAATCAGGTCAGTTGTTTTGTATGTTTTTAAGTGGCAGCTTTACTGAAAATAGTAAATTAAAGGAATTGAATTAAACTGGCTAAATTAAAGGAGACATTGGCAAAGAGAAACTCTTTAGAAAGATTCAACACATAGGCCTGATTTTAAACATTATGTACATGGTAAGAAAGGAAAGATTAGAGACCTATTCTTAGTCAATATCCTTTGTACAATATTTATTGTATATATATCTCTCACATTGTCGTCACATTTTCTCTAGAACCACTGTGTGGCCCTCAGTTTAAAAAGCTCTGATTTAGACTACATTGTGTTGTTATTTCCCAGCTGAAAGAGTCCAAGCGAACCGTGAACAGCATCCTGGTGGATGAGGAGGATGAGGATGAGGATGACGTTGAGAGAGTCAGCTGGAGTGGGGAATCTGTGGGAAGTATGCAGTCCTTTCCCTACACTCTTACTGTCTTTACTGTCTGTCTTTCATCTGGATGCTCATCAGTTTTTGTTTGTGGGTAGGCATCTCTTGGTCGGTGAAGGAAACCGCCTCCAGTATCCGCTCAGGCAGCGAGCAGAGCTTTCCCAAAATAGACAGGACTCCGTCACTGTCCAAACAGGGGTCTGGATACTCCCTGAGCTCCCTGTTTAAAGGTAATCTATAGTGAAGAGTTCTTGTACGTTTTAGTTCAATCATTTTAGACTCACCAATCTGACTCTGTTTATATTCCTTCAGCAAAGAGTAAACCTTTCCAGTCCTTCTCCGAGTGTAAGTTCAAGTCATTGAAGCATTTAGAATGATTTAAGCCTATTTCTCATTTGTTTGAATTAAGTGTGTTTGTTCACTCTTTTCTAGCTTTTAGCGATACATCTGTTAGAACATACGCACCTGAGTTGAGAAAGCCCAAGTCAGATGGAAAGGTAACACATATGGATATGTTTGTTTACACCACTGTTCAAACATTTGGGGTTAAGATTTTTAATGTTGAAGAAAGACGGAGAACACCAGCCTGTGGAGCGCTAGTGAAACTCGTACACTTACTTTGATTTGTAAAATGTCCCGCGACTGAAAATGTTTTCAGAAGACTTATGCTTTCTGCAGACTTATTTACCTCTAACACTAGCTTGCTCTATTCTTTTTCTATTCCATCTGTTTTCTTTTTATTTATTATATAATTTAAACAACAACAAAAAAACCTTGCTACATGTACTGCGTTAGGCTAACTGTGACTTGTCATAGCATTGCTCATATCATTGCTCTTTTGTTGATTTTGATCACTTCCATTGTCCTCATTTGTAAGTCGCTTTGGAAAAAAGCGTCTGCTAAATGACTAAATGTAAATGTTTTTGTTCTTCAAAGCTTCATTTATTTGAGCAAAAATACAGTAAAATAGTAATATTTTGAAGTATTTTTACAATTTAAAATGACTGTTTTGTATTTGAATATATTTAAAAATATGATTTATTCCTGCTATGACAAAGCTGAATTTTAAAAGGGTCATATGATGCGATTTCAATTTTTCCTTTCTCTTTGGAGTGTTACAAGCTCTTGGTGCATAAAGAAGATCTGTAAAGTTGCAAAGACTTAAGTCTCAAATCCAAAGAGATATTCTTTATAAAAGTTAAGAGTCAACCACACCCTCCTAAAACGCCTCGTCACTGTGTGGGAAGATTTGCATAACACCGCCCAAATGTTCACGCAAAGAAAGAAGGCTTTACTTTTATTCTTGCTGTAGTATTGTTGTAGCCGCCGCCATGTCGTGGAGATGCTGTGTGTTTCGTTGTGAAAGCGAAACTTCTTTGTTTGGCCTTCCAAAAGAGGACTGTATCCGCTTCGTCATGCCTGGAGCTGATCCATGATCGGGAGATGTCGTCACAGTATGGTAAGGGGCGTAACATTTCCGTCACACGCTTGAGGTATTCAGCCAATCACAACACACTGGATAGCTGCCCAATCAGAGCACACCTCGCTTTTCAGACCGATGAGCTTTGTAAAAATCGACGTGTTTCAGAAAGGTGGGGCATAGAGGAGAAACAATAATGTACAGTATGTGGAAAATAATGTTTTTTGAACCTTAAACCGCATAAACACATTGCATTACACCAAATACACAACATAATGTTCTTTTTAGCAACATCATATGACCCCTTTAAACATCATTACTCCAGTCTTCAGTGTCACATGATCCTTCAAATCAGTCTAATATGCTGATTTGATTGGAACATTTCTTATTATCAATGTTAAAAACAGTGTGCCGTGTAATTATTATTATTTTTTTCAGAATGCTTTGATGTATAGAATGTTCAAAAGAACAACATTTATTTGAAAATATAACATTCTACAATTCTTTACTTTCACTTTGATCAGTTTAATGCATCCTTGCTGAATTAAAGTATTATTTTCTCCCAGAAAAATACACTTACTGAGCCCAGACTTTTGAATGGTAGTGTATGTTTGGCCAAAAGTTTCCACTGAGTAATTTGTTTTAATTTGTTTTCTAAATGCCATAGGATTTTGTCAGTGACCTGAGTCCTGAGGAAACCGTGAGGAGAATGCAGAAAAGACGGGTAGGGGGCAGCAAAGAGCTTTATATAGAAAGTACTGTATTTTTACTGATAAATGCTAGATATACAACATTAGAAAGTCAGTGTAAAGGTGAAGTCAGGAGATCTGATATAGCAGAATAAAGCCATTTATTTAATTCTCAATAGCAGTAGGTGCAGGCCCCTTTCTTTCCATTATTAAAATATCTGCTGTCATATAACAAAATATTAGTCACATGTTTTTATGTTGCTTACAATGAGGATTTCGTCAGATTATATAGCTACTTTTGAATGGCTGTAAATGGGAAAATATGCTTTTCTCATCTAATTAAAATGATTCTTTTACAGGAATTTTCCCTAGAAAAGTTCCGCTCTCTGCAAGACAAACTTCTGCTGCTAGATGAAGCAGTAGCTATTTATGATGGCAACCTCATCACTGCTGTGAGCCGCACATCTCTCACATACCCTATATGGAAGAACTGCTATGTCTTTATGATGATTTATATCAGTAGGAACAGCTTGTGCTTATTAACTGATCTTTTACATTTTCCTACTGCAGGTCTTGATATATTTAAACAAGTCATTAAGTAAAGGTGAGATGTATTGTGATCTGTCATTGCTCACCAGTTCTTTCTCTTTTTTTTCAAAATAAGTTAAATATTTTCTAGAAAGTCTTTTTTTTTTTTTTGCAGAAATCCTCTTTCGAGAGTTAATGGCGAGAGATGTGGCTTTGCGTCATTACGTTCATTATTTAAAAGAAATGGGAGAACAAAAGCTTTTGGTTGAGTTACTGAAGTAAGTTTGCTGTTTATATATACAACTTCCTCTCTTAGTGAGAAACATGTTAAAAATAGTTGTCTACAGTGTTTTTGTGCGACTGCGGTTGGCATCTCTTCATATATTAGCATTGCTTATTTGATTTGAAGAGTTGGCTTGTTGTGTGTTTTATTTGAATAACTGTCTTTATCACATTGGTCACCTGACTATATTTTAGGGCTCTTGGCAGGACAGAAGATATGGCGGTAGGTACTAACTGCACTTGCACTCTCAACTGTCATTATACTCACAGCTTGTACACACATTACCATATATATTTAACCCTCTATTGCAATGTCATCTCCAGGTCATATGTGACCCTGGACCACAAAACCAATCTTAAGTAGCACGGGTATCAATAACCAAAAATGTATTGTATGGGTCAAAATTATCCATTTTTCTTTTATGCCAAAAATCATTAGGATATTAAGTAAAGATCATGTTCCATGAGGATATTTTGTAAATTTCCTATTGTAAATATATCAAAATTTCATTTTCATGCATTGCTTAGGACTTCATTTTGGATAACTTTAAAGGCGATTTTCTCAATATTTAGATTTTTTAATTAATTAGATTTTTAATATTTAAATAAAAAATATTAAAATATGTGTGTGTATATATATATATATATATATATATATATATATATTATTAAGTCTTCCACTTTAAGTAGAAAAAAAGAAACTGTACATACTTTTATTAAATAATAGAGGGTTAGTGTCAGCAGAAAGAAGTGAAAAGAGGAAGAAAACGGCCTTAACAAAATGAACACTTTTCTGCTTTTGCCTCATTGACATTATTTGTCTTAAATAAAAGTGAAGGAAGAGAGGAAGTTGAACATTGTAGTAACATTTTTTGGTAACACATTACAATAAATAGGTTTGCTATAGTATTTATTCATCTTCGTTAATGCTAATAAAAATACAACTATTCATGTTAGCTCAGATACATTAAGTGATATTAGCAGATGCAGCTTTTGATTTCAATAATGTATTAGTAAATTAACATTTACAAAGATTAATAAATGCTTTAAAAGTATGTTTTTATTTCATTTTAACTAAAGTAATTAACTAATTACTCATTTGACTCATTTGTAAGTCGCTTTGGATAAAAGCGTCTGCTAAATGTGTAAATGTAATGTTAACTGGTGGAACCTTATTGCAAAATATTACCAATTGTTTTTCTTCAGTAAGTTGTAGTAATGTTTCTGTTTGACCACACATATATTAAACTGGCTTCCTTTCTATTTTAAACAGTTGATGCAATACAAAGAACACTTAAATATTAAGGATGAAGGCCGAAGAAGAGACTTCCTCAAAAGTTGCCTCGGGTAAAGATCTTTCGGTGGAATTCAGTAGAGTTCAGAATCATCTCCTGCTGACCTTTAATGATCTATGTCATCTCTCTGTTTGTTCTCAGCCTTCCTTTCTCTCAAGACGATGCCACTCACGTTCAAGACCACTATACACTCCTCGAGAGACAAATAATCGTTTACACCCTCAGATTCCAGACATTCAAATAGTTGTATCTCGGCCAAATATTGTCTGATCCTAACATCCATACATTAATGGAAAGCTTATTTATTCAGTGTTCAGACGATTTTGAAAAATTGACCCTTATGACCAGTGTTGGGGAAAGTTACTTTTAAAAGTAATGCATTACAATATTGCGTTACTCCATAAAAAAGTAACTAATTGCGATACTTAGTTACTTTTTATGGAAAGTAATGCGTTACGTTACTTTTGCGTTATTTTTTAAATCTGGACAGGGCTTGCTTGGTTGTTTTTAAAATAAAAAAGTTATATTTTTGGCAAATATAAAAGCCTTTTCATAAGCCTCAGACTGAAGGGAAAGTAAATTAACGTCTGTACAGTAGAATGCAGAAGAAGACATTTCAACACACTTCAGCAATAAAAAAAGACACACAAATGTTTGTCTAGAGTAATTTGTGCTTATTAGTAGGGTTGAACTGGATCATCGAAGGTCAGAAGCAAAGACATTGGTGAATAGAATGGGATTAAATGCATAAAGGAATGTTTTTATTCGTTTTGAGGAATACTAAATCTGTGTTTATTTGTGTGTGAGTGAGATGAATTAATGCATATTCATATTTATTTTGAACTACAGTAACATCTTCTGATTTCTCTCAACATGGGGACAGGAGAGCTCTCAATCAATAATTTTTTTTTTTTAAGTAACTTGCGTTACTTATTTGAAAAAGTAACTCCGATATTCTCTTGTAAATTAAAAAGTAATGCGTTACTTGAAAAAAGTAATCTGATTACGTAACTCACATTACTTGTAATATATTACCCCCAACACTGCTTATGACTGGTTTTGTGGTCCAGGGTCACATATATAATCTAGAAATGGAATATCATCAAGTATTACCAACGTTATCTCATGACCAGTTCGTACATATTTTACAGGGTGGTTAATTTGTACGAACTCATACAACCTCAATTGTACAATTTTATGTTTTCTGTGACGGGGTAGGTTTAGGGGCGGGGTTGGGGTGGTCATTCATACGAATTCCTACGAATTTGCCACCTCGTAAAATATGTACGATTTGTTCACAAACCGTGCGAATTAGCCACCTCATAAAACATGTATGAATTGCCGTGAGATTGGTTTGGTATTACAATATACACTACAATTCTAAAGTTTGGCGGTCAGAAAGATTTTGGTTTTAAAAAAGTCTCACCATGGTAAGGATAAAAAAAAAAATACTGTAAAGCAGTACCGTATTGGCCCGAATATAAGACGACCCTGATTATAAGACGACCCCCCTTTTTTTTTTTTGGAAAAAGGCTTTTTAAAAACCAAATCATGTTTTTTCTCAGTAAAACACATTTTGTTTTCAATTATTTTCATATTGCAAACTGGTCAAATGTACCAACAATCACAGAAGTAACACAAAAAAAAAACAGGTAGCCCATCTGAATTAATAATAATAATAATATTTCTTTCAAAAACTTTTGAAACGTAATGTATACTGTAATTATATAAATATTTGTAATTATTGTATTATAGTAAGTTTATCTTTTTCATTTAGTAAATCATTTATACTTTTTCTTGTTTATATTATTTCCCACAGCTTCAGAGAGCTTTTAGAAACTTAAAAATAACAATATACCTATTGATTTGTAATCTGAAACCTAA
Organism: Sinocyclocheilus grahami; assembly: GCF_001515645.1. Classification (NCBI taxonomy): domain Eukaryota; kingdom Metazoa; phylum Chordata; class Actinopteri; order Cypriniformes; family Cyprinidae; genus Sinocyclocheilus; species Sinocyclocheilus grahami. The sequence continues at coordinate 188,700 of NW_015505933.1, forward strand.
CCAGCTTCATTGTTTGATTTTTGAAAAGTTGAAAAGTGCTATAAATGTCACCTGGTTTGATATTTACACATTTTAAAGTATTGTTTAAATGTCCAGATATGTTTTGGGCAACTGTATTTCAATAATTGTCATCATTTTTTATTCCACAGGGAACTTTTAGCAGCCCTTCGAACATTAGAAAAACTTTCCGGGTAAAATAAACAATCATTTGTATTTAATAGTTACCAACTTACAGCACCATGAAAAGTCTAGACACACTAACTCATTCTTTACTATTACTTTTTTTCAATAGTAAAATCATCAAAACTATAAAATAACACACATAGAAGTGTGGGAATTGTCATGTGACCAAAAACTTTAGACAAATCAGGACTATCATATATTTTGGATTCTTCAAATTCATCTTGATTATAACTTTTATCGTGTAGTTTTCATATCTGTCTACAAACACCGACACCTTTAGATGTTTCTACAGTCATTAGAAACACAAATTCATTCAAGTGTGTCTAGACCAGTAGTGTATACATAGCATATGTGCGAGTCTGTAATAACAGTCTATGGGAAAAAGTTTCTAAACCATTCATGTTTGCTGTGGCAGATTTCAGAAAAGCAGTATATTCTCACGGCTCTTGGCGCAAGAGCGAAGTTGAAGTCCTGGTTTGATGTGGATAGTCTGTTCAACACCAAAAACTGGCTAGGATACACCAAGAAAAGATCTCCCATTGGCTTTCACAGAGTGGTGGACATCCTGCAGAAGAACAGCGCCCCTGTAAATGTATGTCAGTTTCAATGTTGTAATAAACCTGCTCACTTCCCATCCCAGCCTGCACTTCACTGCGCTTTCCCGTGATCTGCAGGTGCTGCAGGAGTATGTGAACCTCATCGACGACCCAGAGCTCAAGCTCAGCGTGGCTCTGAAATATAAATGCCATGACATCGTCATCAATGTGAGTTCATCCTCAAAGTGCTTCTCAGTCTTTCTCAGTGTACATCACTGTGTTTGTTTGTTTTGTTCATTCAGACATACAGAGACCTGAAGGACAGGCAGGAGCTTGTTGTGTACCAAGAGAAGCTGGAACGAGACTCGCCCGAATACAGGAAGATCCAGGAACTCCTCAATAACGCGGTAAGAGGAAGTGAGCCTCCACTCTTGAGTCATTTTCTGATTCACAGTGTAGTACGAGTAGGTTTAAGGAAAAATCTTGAGAAACATCTTACAGTAATTTATCAGTGTCTTCTACAGGTCACTTCATTGCATTGCAACAATGCAATATTGGGCTTGCGTGAAGTAATTTGTGCATTTTTGTTGTTGTTGTTGTTACTTCAGCAAATCAGATGGAAAAACTGACAATTGGATCCTGACATGAGTCAGTGTTGGGCAGATGTGAGCCAGAGCTCTTTCATAGACAATGTTACACCAAAAAAACACTATGAAGCTGCTTAATATGGAGTTAATCCTGAACAAACACGACTGCGAACCAGTGGAGTGAGTCATTCGGAGTGATTCTTTTGCAAATGTATCTGTTCTGTATGATTAAACTGCCAAGTGTCCTTCTGCCAACTCTACAGGTGAACATTTCTGAAGGGAGGCTATCTGTGGTTGCTGACGTGACCAACATACTCTTTCACCCCTCACACCTGTTTGTTTGCCCGTGTATGAGTTTCTGAACATTCCTCACCCTCTCCTTTTTTTTATATTTAAAAAAATATTATACTGAACTGTTGATAACAGTAATACTGTTTATATTACTGTACTGGTTTTCTGGTAAATATCTAACATTTATAATGTTACAAAAGATTTGTCAGAGAATCTTGAAAAAAATTATAATCATGGTTTTCACAGACATACAGTGGGGGAAAAAAGTATTTAGTCAGCCACCAATTGTGCAAGTTCTCCCACTTAAAAAGATGAGAGGCCTGTAATTTTCATCAGAGGTGTACCTCAACTATGAGAGACAAAATGAGTAAATACTTTTTTGCCCCACTGTATTAAAGGGTTAGTTCACCCAAAAATGAAAATTCTGTCATTAATTACTCACCCTCGTGTTGTTCCAAACCCGTAAGACCTTCATTCATCTTCGGAACACATATTAAGATATTTTTGATGAAATCTGAGGGCTCTGACCTTCCCATAGACAGCAAGGTAACTACCACGTTCAAGGTTCAGAAAAGTACCAAGATGATCGACAAAGTAGTCTGTGTGACATCAGTGGTTCAACTGTAAAGTTACAAAGCTACGAGAATACTTTTTTGCGCAAAGAAAACAAAAATAACGACTTTATTACACATTTTCGTCTCTACTGCGTCACTTGTGGACGCGTGTTCATGACAGTATCATGACGTGAGCCACACGCTCGCGTTCGAACAACACGAGGGTGAGTAATTATTGACAGAATTTTCATTTTTGGGTGAACTAACCCTTTACGCAGCACAACTGTTTTCAACATTACTAATGGCAAGAAATGTATCCTGAGCAGCGAATCAGCATATTAGAATGATTTCTGAAAGATCGTGTGACACTGAAAATTCACCGTTTACAACACACGAAAAAAATGCCATTTTAAAATATATTCAATTTTTTTAACATGGTAATGTTTCACAGTATTTTTTGATGAAATAGTTTGAGCAAAAGAAACTTCTTCCACAAAAGAAATTAATAAAAAATGAAATAAATTACAAACCCCAAACTTTTTATTGGTAGTGTATATTTTAGACAAACACCAATACTAGGTCTACTAACACCAAGACTAGCGGTGCATTCCAAACGAGATATATCGCCCTCCGAAGGGCACTTCGGAGTGAAAACAATCATTGCCGCCATATTGAAGGGTCGTTCCAAACTGAAGTGCTCAAAACTGGCTGCTTCAAAGGGCCCTTCGGAATGAAGGATTTCGAAGGGTACAACTGATGGACACGTCGGGCTCCCACTTCCACAAAAGAAATTAATAAAAAATTAAATAAATTACAAACCCCAAACTTTTTATTGGTAGTGTATATTTTAGACAAACACCAATACTAGGTCTACTAACACCAAGACTAGCGGTGCATTCCAAACAAGATATATCGCCCTCCGAAGGGCACTTCGGAGTGAAAACAATCATTGCCGCCATATTGAAGGGTCGTTCCAAACTGAAGTGCTCAAAACTGGCTGCTTCAAAGGGCCCTTCGGAATGAAGGATTTCGAAGGGTACAACTGATGGACACGTCGGGCTCCCATGATCCTTTGCGCAGTTTGCATGATGACTACGCCTCTGTGTGGGCAGAAGCTGATGATGCAGAAGGGCACTTCAAGAAACAGTTGTTTGGTCCCCTACACCCTTCAACCCTTCGAAGCTCTCACTCCGGAGGGTAAACCCTTTGAAGGGATTAGGGCATAGGGATGAGCCCTTCCAAATGGAACGCAGGGTAGGTCCAGATCCAGCCCTAGACTTGTCAGTCCAGAAACAAGCACAATTTATTGCAACAAAATGTATTTTATTTTAATTTACATTTTTTATTCATTTATTTTAATCAAAATGTATTTTATTTAATTTCGTCTTGTTTTAAAATTATTAGTTTCAGAAATATGCTGTGGTCAAACTTTATTAAAGATTAAGAGTTTTTACATCGTTTTTTTTTTCAAGTTTTTCCAAGATCCTAATGATATGTATCTTTTGAGCATCATGTGTGTTCGATTCGCTCACATACACAAACCCACAAAGCACCGATGGTGCTAAAATAAGCGCCCCCCTGTCTTCTTGTTGTGAAAATGGAAGCGCCATTTGTAAATTCTATGGGTCTAGCTTCCGGTCTCATCTGCGTCCACTCCGTCCAGCTATTTTTAGCTGAACAAAATATGATTGTTTTGCTGCTTGATATTGAAAGTTGGTGTGTCTTATATTATTTTAATGTGTTATCTTAATTATGAACATACTGGTTTGTAGTAAATTTAACATAGATCAACTTCAGTCACTGTGGCAACGTCTGCTGGGAAACTAACCTGGGGCCGGTTGCATAAACCGCTTAGACTAGTCTTAAAAAGTTAGTCATCCAATTTTATTTCTTTAAGACTGGTCATAACTTTTTAAAGTCAGTTATAAAAAGATAGACTGGTCTAATTTGAATCCAGAAAGTAAGTCTGATTACCTCTTGGCTAGTAACCAGTTGTTAAGGCACAGTCTTAACATGGTGGCTATGTTTATGCAACTGGCCCCTGGTCTAAAGCAGGTTAACTGTCAGACTAAGCTGAGTTCCTCTAACACTGACTAATAGGAACACTATTATTTGACTTTCTTTTCTTTCTTTTTTTTAGTTTCTAGCCAAGCAGACAGGCTCTCTCTGGTTTTCTGACAGCTGTACCTTTGCAGAACATTAGAACATTACAATCTAAAATAGCTCTTTAAAGCATTAAAATATCTAAATTAAAAGTTAAAATCACTGAATTAAAATGAAAATAAATAATAGAAAATGACTTCTAAACTGCTATAAGAAGCATATATAATCAAGCTACATATAAATTATTGGTCACTTTCTAAACAATAAAAGTATAGCGCATCCACTAGTAATTATATATTAATAAATCGGATTTTACCGACGCAAATATGTTAGAAACGATGCATCGCGATATAAATGCCAACTTGTAGCCGATGCACACTTTTTAAACCGATGCATCGCATCGTTAACTTGTTATGCCGATGCACCGAGCGAATCGGGGAATCTTCCCATCCCTAATTCGGACGTGACTTGATGCCTTCCTGCCTTGGAAGCATTTTAGAGTTTTCGGATGCTGCTCTTTTTTTAAAGCTGCTGCCAGAGAAAGCAGACGTGTGATGATCACGTGATCGTGTGTGCTGTAGAGATGTGCGTGCGTGCGTGCGTGCGTGCGCGCGCTGCTCCACTGTCATTTCAATGGTTATATGGATGAAGAGTGGACACATTCTTAACACCATTTAGAGGTAAGAGCCACGCGGTTTTATACGTTACATTTTATAGAAAATGTCATATTTGTTTTTACATATTGAGAAGCACCAGTGTTTTTTTGTTTTTATGTGCAGGACAATTTGAAAACAGGATATGTGTTTTCACATGTACCCTACTATGTGACCTTACTGGCCATGTGTTTTAATTATCTGAAGCAGGGATGTTCCATTTTAACCTGGAAAAAAAACGATTTTCTCTGAAACACTCAATGTAGCTTACAATTATAACTTTATTAATAAGTAAGATTACTACATTAATAATCCTTAGCAGATCGTTAGTTCGAAAGTTGGCTGATAGTTGAAATTAAAATATCAGTTGATTTCTTCTCTGCGGACTTGACCTTAACCCGATCTTCAAGGAGCCTTAAGAGGTTTTAAAAACAGATCTGAAGTGTTAAATGTCATATTTAACAAATACAATTTTTTTTTTAAATCATAATTTTTACTTGAGAGGTTTGGTATGGTTTGATTTCGGTGTCTGCAGTAAATAAAGGAGTCATGAATATTTAATGAAGATGTCAGTTTAATTTAGACTAAAGCATATATAATTGTTTCTGTTCTGATACATTTGAAATGCGTTAATAATAAATAAAATACATTTCAGATAATAAATATAGGTATGTCTGGCATCTTCTTGCCTTAAAAAGTTAGTCATCCAATTTTATTTCTTTAAGACTGGTCATAACTTTTTAAAGTCAGTTATAAAAAGATAGACTGGTCTAATTTGAATCCAGAAAGTAAGTCTGATTACCTCTTGGCTAGTAACCAGTTGTTAAGGCACAGTCTTAACATGGTGGCTATGTTTATGCAACTGGCCCCTGGTCTAAAGCAGGTTAACTGTCAGACTAAGCTGAGTTCCTCTAACACTGACTAATAGGAACACTATTATTTGACTTTCTTTTCTTTCTTTTTTTTAGTTTCTAGCCAAGCAGACAGGCTCTCTCTGGTTTTCTGACAGCTGTACCTTTGCAGAACATTAGAACATTACAATCTAAAATAGCTCTTTAAAGCATTAAAATATCTAAATTAAAAGTTAAAATCACTGAATTAAAATGAAAATAAATAATAGAAAATGACTTCTAAACTGCTATAAGAAGCATATATAATCAAGCTACATATAAATTATTGGTCACTTTCTAAACAATAAAAGTATAGCGCATCCACTAGTAATTATATATTAATAAATCGGATTTTACCGACGCAAATATGTTAGAAACGATGCATCGCGATATAAATGCCAACTTGTAGCCGATGCACACTTTTTAAACCGATGCATCGCATCGTTAACTTGTTATGCCGATGCACCGAGCGAATCGGGGAATCTTCCCATCCCTAATTCGGACGTGACTTGATGCCTTCCTGCCTTGGAAGCATTTTAGAGTTTTCGGATGCTGCTCTTTTTTTAAAGCTGCTGCCAGAGAAAGCAGACGTGTGATGATCACGTGATCGTGTGTGCTGTAGAGATGTGCGTGCGTGCGTGCGTGCGTGCGCGCGCTGCTCCACTGTCATTTCAATGGTTATATGGAAGAAGAGTGGACACATTCTTAACACCATTTAGAGGTAAGAGCCACGCGGTTTTATACGTTACATTTTATAGAAAATGTCATATTTGTTTTTACATATTGAGAAGCACCAGTGTTTTTTTGTTTTTATGTGCAGGACAATTTGAAAACAGGATATGTGTTTTCACATGTACCCTACTATGTGACCTTACTGGCCATGTGTTTTAATTATCTGAAGCAGGGATGTTCCATTTTAACCTGGAAAAAAAACGATTTTCTCTGAAACACTCAATGTAGCTTACAATTATAACTTTATTAATAAGTAAGATTACTACATTAATAATCCTTAGCAGATCGTTAGTTCGAAAGTTGGCTGATAGTTGAAATTAAAATATCAGTTGATTTCTTCTCTGCGGACTTGACCTTAACCCGATCTTCAAGGAGCCTTAAGAGGTTTTAAAAACAGATCTGAAGTGTTAAATGTCATATTTAACAAATACAATTTTTTTTTTAAATCATAATTTTTACTTGAGAGGTTTGGTATGGTTTGATTTCGGTGTCTGCAGTAAATAAAGGAGTCATGAATATTTAATGAAGATGTCAGTTTAATTTAGACTAAAGCATATATAATTGTTTCTGTTCTGATACATTTGAAATGCGTTAATAATAAATAAAATACATTTCAGATAATAAATATAGGTATGTCTGGCATCTTCTTGCTGTAGAGCATCATGTTTGAACTTGTTTCCCCAAATCTGCCAGGAGCGTCTGAAAATAAAGGTCTTATACACTTGACTGAGCATGGCCAGTGTCTTGACACTAATGATATGGGACGAGAAAATAAAAGGTTTCATCTGATCCAAAAGTCACAGTGTCTGTCTTAACACCCGTACAGTGATTTAATGACTGTAAGGAGGTCACAGAACACTGAAGACTAGTGCTGTTTGTATTCTTTCCATCAATGCCATTATTGCCAGTCCAACTGCTCTTGTTAGTGTCATTAGGTCAAATTGAGGACTTGCACTATTTACTTGGCCAATGCTCTGTAGAGTTCATGTGCAAGGTCAGGACTTTTTCCCAGTGTGAATAGCGAGAAACGAGTACCAAATAAAAAGGGAGTGACTCTTAGTCAGCTAGTCTGTTGTTTGCATAACCTATGGGTGGTTTAACTGTTATTACTCTCTAAACTTTAAAAACATCTTGCTCAATTACTGCCTATTATATTTTGGTCTCATTAACAACTCATTTTAAGGTTCTGAAATGTCTACAGCTAGACCGTTATGCTATGATTCATATAATTCATTTAGCAACAAATGTGGTTTCCACTAGTGTGTTTCCATTCTGATGCACATGTTTTTCCCCTCTCCCCGTGGATGATGGGGTCTCTATGAATATTTCAGTGGCTGTCTTGTCTAGTTGGGGCAAACGTAGGGAGTGGTACAATGTGCTGTGTGGAGATGAAGGGGAATGGGGATGTTTTACTGTGGATGAGACATGGCAGGAACACTGAAACTCTACATACTGTGTCATGTAGTTAGATGGGAAAGTTTTAGCCTTTTGCTGCTTATCAGTAATCAGGTCAAAGGGAAACTACTTTTATCTGTACCAAATTGTATGTTGGATGCCTCAAAATGATTTTTGAATCAAAGCAAATGTGAAATACAGATTTTAGGTGCAAAACCCAGAGAATCATTGCAGAAAAAATGGCTTTGAATGTGGATATTAATTTAGATTCTGATCTTTGACAGATACCACCTTTTTGGCAAATACCACATGTGAAATATACAGTATATAAAGTAATGGGAAAAGTGGAACAAAGTGAGCTTTAACATTAATATCTCTGGAACTCATTTTTTTATTTTATTAGACATGCCCAATGTATAAAAAATTCAAAACATATTATATTTTCTCTCATTTAGTGTGTAGAAACGGGCATTTACCTTTTTGTGTCTGTTATTTTAATTAAAAATTTTTTTATTTAAGGTCTTTGCCATTTTTATTTGTGAAACTTTTCTTTCATTTTAAATTTTTTTTTTTTTTTGAAACTTTTCTTTCATTTTAAATTTTTTTTTTTTTTTGAAACTTTTCTTTCATTTTAATTTTTTTTATTTAAGGTCTTTGCCATTTTTATTTGTGAAACTTTTCTTTCATTTTAATTTTTTTTTTTTTTATTTTGAAATGTGTACATTTTCTACAGTTTTAACTACCTATACTCAATTACAATTAAGAGAATGACCTACTACAATGTGGCATGCTATTTTAAAAAAATGAGGGAACAAAATAGTACAAGGTGGCCACGATTAAACTAAAATTAGGGAAGAAATTATTAAAAAAAAATTTCTTCTTCCAATGTCACAATTGTGTTTCATCCCCCATTCTCATTTTTCTCTTTGCCCCCCCCAAGATAATGATACATGCATTCACTGTGGCACCGGGCATCTTGATGACCATGAACGAGAGTAAGAATGTGACCTGTGAAATATCCTATGAAGATGACCGCGTTCCTCTGATGGTGCTCTACATTGTGGTTTTTATCATCGGCCTGCCAGCCAACCTGGTCACGGTCTACCTCACCCTCCACCAGGTGTGTCGTAAGAACGTCCTCGGCATCTACCTGCTCAGCCTGTCTGTGTGCGACCTCACCTACCTCTTCACGCTGCCTTTGTGGACGGTGTACATCAATCAAAACCACGTGTGGCCCTGGAGCTCCTTGGCCTGCAAAGTGACTGGCTTTGTATTCTTCAACAACATGTACATCAGCATCTTCCTGCTGTGCTGCGTGTCCATCGACCGCTATGTGGCGGTGGTCTACGCTATCGAGTCTCGGGGCCTTCGCCAGAAACGCATCGCAGCTCTTGTGGCGTTCTCGATCTACATGGTTGTGGGCTTGGGTCACACGCCTGTCTTCATCATGTCTGAAGGCAATGCTGCCGAAGGAAAACGCCGTTGCTTTGAGCCCAGCCAGAGCTCAGCAATAGTTACGGGATTCAGCTACGCTCGCGTTTGCATCGGCTTTTTTATCCCCCTTGCCATCCTGATCTTCACCAATAGAGCCATTCTTGCCAACGTTCAGGCCAGTACGAGCCTCCAGCCTCATCAGAAAGAGAAGGTGCGCTACCTGGCTGTGGCTGTGGTGGCGTTGTTTTTGATCTGTTTCGCTCCGTACCACATTATCTTGCTGCTGCGCGCCATCACCTTCCACTTCCCCAAACTGCAAAAGGATTGTCACTTTGAACAGCACATCTACACGCCCTACAAAATCTCCTTAGGATTGTCGACATTCAACAGCGCCTTCAACCCCATTCTCTACGTGCTCTCCAGCAACAATATCCGTCAGGAGATCAGAAGAAGCATGGCGTCGCTGTGTAACAAAGTCAGCTTGAGTCAGTGCTCGACGCACAGCAGCCAGCACAACATGCACAGCTCCAAAAGCAATTCAGACCCCGTCCCAACAAAGGGCGGTCAAATGAGGACAACTTGTCCCACTGCATGCTAAAATTTTAGATGCATTGGACATTTTTTGCTTATAAAGTTGTTTGCTTATATTGAATGATCAATACAACAACAACTTGAAGTTGGACAGATCTTACAAAGAAAAAAGAAAAAAAAGGTGAATTTCCTGTTATTATTGTGGTCTTTTCACACCTCCTAATCCACTTCCGTCACAGAATGTTTCTATAACACCCAGTCTGAGCTGCAGCTTCTGAATATCTTGGACTCCTATCTAGAGCATGTTCTCCAGATTGTGTTGATAAGCACAAACTCAGCAGACAGGAAGAGGCAATCTGACCCACTTTTAAAGTGATTCACTTCACGTTTTGTTTTTGCATGGTCTTTACCTAAAATCAATCATACCAAAATAACTGATACGGTGCATGAAAGAAGTTCACAAAACAAAATATTAGCAGAGATTGTGTATTTCAGAATTTACTGCCCAGAATTTCAGACATAATGTGGGATAACAGTCTATTTACTTGCTACTAAGTGCCTCAAAACTGATCACAGACTTGGTGCTACAAACTGGGCAAATTATGGTAAATCCAGTGACCAATTTATTGTAGCAGCTCAGTACTTTGTAACATGATTTACAAAGTGGACTGGTGAAAATGTGGAGCTGCAATCACATACGGTGTATCAAGCCAGCCAATCAGATTAGAGCTTGCTGTTTCGCACTGTCAGAAAAAAATGTGCAAAATGTGTACTTTTTTAGGGGTACAATGGCTTGTCACTGGGACAGAACCCTCAAAAGGACACCTTTGCATACTAAGGTGCTAATATGCACCCTTCAGGGGTAAAGAAGCCCCTTAATTGTGCAGTACCTTAGAGTAGTAACATGCACCCTTAATATAGGAATATGTACAATTGTGGTACTATATTGCAAAGGTGTCCCATTTAAGGTACTGCCTCAGTGACAAACCGCTGTACTCCTGAAGGTACAATATTTTTGTATGGTTTTTTTTTTCTCTGTGAGTGTGGCAAGTGATTGCCTTTTGTGTGCAATAAAGCTTCAAATGGTGTGTTGGCTAAAGTCTGAGACCGACTGTTTCAAACGACATACAGCATCACATTTTTATGTTCTCACATAATTTACTGAAATACAGATTCAGAGTTTTGTTTTGAAAATTGAATGTCAGTGCATGCTGTTTAGTGATGACAGTGTTCTTTGGCAAGTTTTTTATGTACAAACATATTTCCTTAAATTATTTTTTGTGTGTGTGTTTTTATAAGATTTTATAATGGATGTGTTTTGCATTATGATTATTTTTGTTGTAATGCTATTTTAATTAATTTAAATGGCTTTTTTAGGTGTAACACTCTTATTTTGCTTGATTTTCCCATTTGTCTTATTTTCCCAGATTTCATTTGTAAACTTAGACCATAATAAATTGCAGTCAAGCTTTTCTCATAAAGTTCCCATTATTGATAATTTGCACATGATGCTACTCTTTTGAGAAACTGTAACTAAACCCAAGCGAGATTACAAGAGAAGCACAAAATTTTTCCTGTGACCTTGGCATGGACTAATTATGGTTTTAAGAGTATGGTACTAAAATTAGTAAATAAAATATTTCAACAGATACTGAAAAAACTGTTATTGAAAAATGTATGCACAGTGAAATATTTAATAAGTGATCATCTGTCATTTCAGCATTAAATATGGAAAACTACTGGTTTCTGAGGTCTGATGATTAAAATTTGGGTCGCTGAAAACTATCTCTGATGTGTTGACCAATTTGTGTGCTCTTTTAAGTATGAGAGATGTGTATAAAGAAAAAAAAAGAAAAATGCTGAATACTGTAAATCTATTTCTGACTGCATGTTAAGCCAGTGCAGCAGTTCAGCATCCTTCTTCCTTCACACTTTTGAGTAAAAAAGGCATACGACATTCTTGGTGTCTTTAATGCAAAAACTAATTTAATAATGCAAACTCATGGTCATCTGGTATGTCTGCCCTCTCCTTCCACTGTAAACATCATGAATAATTTACTCAGTTACCAAGATAGGTTCATAATTGGCGCTTCCCTCAATGAATAATTAAGCAGCCAGCAGCTGTCCTCGGCCAATAGCAAACAATCATCCCATTGGTGTCCGCCCCTGTTGTGATGCGCTGAGCATTTGGCTGAGACTGACTGCACTCTTAAACATAAAGGTTCCAAAAGGGGGGTTTCACAGCGAGGCCAATAGAAGAACCAGTTTTGGTTCCCCAAAGAACCTTTCAGTGAACAGTTCTTAAAAGAACCATTTTTTCTTAGTGTGAAGAACATTTTAATAATCTAAGAACCCTTTTGTGGAATGAAAAGGTTCCATTTTATTTTTAAGAGTGTGACTGACTAACTGTATGTGTAAATAGCAACTGCATTGCCTCAGTTTTGCGGCCAGGGCACGTCACTCATAATCTACAACACTATATATTTCACAAAGAATGTGTGAGATTGTGAAACAATATCTTGTTTCTGTGAAATGTGGTTTACACTAATTCACAGAGTAAGACCATTCTTTATCCATAGATGATGAACAATAAAAATGGCAGTGAATTATTTACTTTGTTTGGCCTAAGACTGAGACGTTACATTGATCTAGAGTCTAGACTAGTTCTCTTCAAATCTACAACAAATCCCAAGCGATTGAATGTTTTTCTTCAAAGCTATTTCCTTTTGTTCTGTTCACTCTAATTCTCTGTCTCTTGCTTTCTTTTGTATCCCTCTTAATATGTTTCATGAAATGTGAATTATTAATGCATTAAGGAAGTAAGGCTCCTCAGAAAACATCCTGTACTCAGGCACTCAGACCTTCCTGCCTTTCTCCATCTAGGAATTCATCTTTTAAAACTTTAACATTTTAGTGCCATGAACATCTCATGTAAAATATATCACCTACTATTTCAAGTTAAGAGCTGCCAAATCAGTGGCGTACAGCCTAATCTACTTTATTTCTGCAGTTTATGATGTTTCTTTTTAGTACAGGAAATTGCAAAATAGCTTTAACATGTAGGCCTATTTTGGAATGAAAGAACATATCATGAAACAGGTACGTCTTTATGGGAGGGTCATCATAATGGGAAACAGCCGACTGCAGGAACATCTTAAATTTCAATCTCAAGTGATGACAAGGGCCTCACCCTGAGGCTTGTGTGAGAGATAAAGCTAAACTGTTGATTTAACTTTGCCACTGAAGTATTTAAACAGAAGCTTGACAAAATAGTAGTATATAAAATAATATGTATTGTATAGGCCTACTAAAAGACTTTTTGGGTTCGTGTTTCTACACAATATTCTCGCGGCTCTATCTACTGGTCATTATGTGAACATGCAAAATTGTATAAAAGCTTTTTCATTGATTTGAATGCGTTCCCTCTTGAAACGCAGAAGCCTGTATACTCTCTGTTTGTGATAATACTACAATATTTTATATTACCTTAAATCATATTCAAATTGGCCAATCATATTGTATTGTGTGACATCACATAGTATACTTTACACAATAGAATGCAATAAAACAAGTACTAGAGTGCCAGTACAGATGTATATTAGTATTATAACTAATGCCCAATACTGTTACAGTATTTGACAACATCATTTAAAAGAAAAGATGAAAAAAAGTCCACTTAAAGGTCCCATATTGTCAAAACTGAAATTTCCTGTCTTTTTCCATGATAACTGAGGTCTAAGGGCTATGTAACTACCATATAAGTTTCAAAACAGTCAATCCACAGACAAATGCACACAGCCTGCATAAAGTAGCTGTGCCTTTTCATGAGCGTTGTGACTTCCGTAAAAAGGTGACGTCAAAACTCAAAGCAGGTTAATTACACACTTTGTAATTAACATCTGATGCATTTATAAATCAAAAATCACAATTGAAATAAAAAATTTTTTTCCTGAGATTCAATATCTTTAACAACAATGTACAAACATTACTACAAACTAAACCACCAGGGTCCTAGAACTGCGGTCCTGAATTTAAACAGAAGCTTGACAAAATAGTAGTATATAAAATAATATGTATTTTATAGGCCTACTAAAATACTTTTTGGGTTCGTGTTTCTACACAATATTCTCGCGGCTCTCTCTACTGGTCATGCGAAATTGTATAAAAGCTTTTTCATTGATTTGAATGCGTTCCCTCTTGAAACGCAGAAGCCTGTATACTCTCTGTTTGTGATAATACTACAATATTTTATATTACCTTAAATCATATTCAAATTGGCCAATCATATTGTATTGTGTGACATCACATAGTATACTTTACACAATAGAATGCAATAAAACAAGTACTAGAGTGCCAGTACAGATGTATATTAGTATTATAACTAATGCCCAATACTGTTACAGTATTTGACAACATCATTTAAAAGAAAAGATGAAAAAAGTCCACTTAAAGGTCCCATATTGTCAAAACTGAAATTTCCTGTCTTTTTCCATGATAACTGAGGTCTAAGGGCTATGTAACTACCATATAAGTTTCAAAACAGTCAATCCACAGACAAATGCACACAGCCTGCATAAAGTAGCTGTGCCTTTTCATGAGCGTTGTGACTTCCGTAAAAAGGTGACGTCAAAACTCAAAGCAGGTTAATTACACACTTTGTAATTAACATCTGATGCATTTATAAATCAAAAATCACAATTGAAATAAAAAATTTTTTTCCTGAGATTCAATATCTTTAACAACAATGTACAAACATTACTACAAACTAAACCACCAGGGTCCTAGAACTGCGGTCCTGAAACTGCAGCCTCCGGTTGTGCAGGAACACCCTTCTCTCTGAGTTCGGCTCAAACATGTAAGGCCGGTGTAGTGCTGAAATTTGCACCCTGCCAGATTATGCATCCCCTAGTATTGGTAGGTTTAGGAGTAGGTGTGGGGGAGGGGTTAGGATTAGGGGAGGGGTTGGGATTAGGCAATCAGGTAGCGACTTCAATGAGGGGGTGCATAATCTGGCAGGGGTGCAGAATTCGGCACAACACCGGAAAACATTTCCCTCAGCAGTGGCCATCATTACAGGTGTTTCTATTTTTCTATTTGCCATAGCAGGCTACAGCATACATGACCCTAGTTACCTGTGGTTGGTCTGGCCATGCGTCACTCAGAAAACAACAGGCCAATCAGAAGAGAGGTTCATGAATATTAATTAGACAGGCCAAACTCCACCTGTTCAAAGCAGAGCTCCTGAGAAAGGAGCTGTAAAAATATATTTAGATGGTACCTATACCTCAAACATATATTCTTAAGGACATCAAAACCTAAAATAAAACTCTAGAAAGGTGTATAATATGTGACCTTTAAAAACAAACGAAACTTGTCTTATAGTGTCACATACTCAGCCAATAGGGGGGAGTATTTTCCCACTTTCACCTTGCAGTCGTGTATGTAATGTTTCTCCACTGTCTAATTTATCACTTATTAAAAAACTGAATTTGATTAGGCAAATCCTGACACTTAAGCCATTTACCAACATAAACATTTACCAACATTTTCTCACTTGTTTGACTGCCTGACCTTTTCAGATCATGTGAGCAGTTATTTGGATCCCATCCTCTAGACGAGGGCCATCCTGGCTCCCTTCCTGTTTACTCATTTTATTCAACAGATTTTAAATACAACACTGGATAGTCATTTACTATCTCAGATGATGAATATGTGATTGTTGGATATGTGAGACGTGTGAGAGAAAGGAGAGCGCAGAGGAATTATTAGTGATTCAATGTGAAAACAAAAACAAAGGAGATGATGTTGGATATCAGCAGGAAGAGGAAGCTTTCACCCTGGTTTCCATCCCGGGAGGATGTTGACATGGCATAATCCTAGTTTTTTGGGAGTGCACCTGGACAGCAGGTCAGACTGGTCTGTTAACAGCCAGAACATAAAGGATCTTAGTCAGCTGTATTTTTTTAAATAAGGCATAGGTAACCTCTCATACACAACATTTTCAGTTCTAGACTTATCATGCCTTGATTTAAATTCACTCTTATGCCTTTAAGAGTAAGACTAATACTGTACATTTTCACTATGGCACTGTGTTGTACCTAATGTACATCTTTAACCCAGCAACTTTAAATATTTGGAATCAAACCTCAATCTAACTAATCTTTTTAGTCATTTCTCCTCTGCACTCGACCCACTCGAGAGACGCTTATTGACAGATGGTCCGGGCATTACCCGGCCAATGAGGGGGTGCATAATCTGGCAGGGGTGCAGAATTCGGCACAACACCGGAAAACATTTCCCTCAGCAGTGGCCATCATTACAGGTGTTTCTATTTTTCTATTTGCCATAGCAGGCTACAGCATACATGACCCTAGTTACCTGTGGTTGGTCTGGCCATGCGTCACTCAGAAAACAACAGGCCAATCAGAAGAGAGGTTCATGAATATTAATTAGACAGGCCAAACTCCACCTGTTCAAAGCAGAGCTCCTGAGAAAGGAGCTGTAAAAATATATTTAGATGGTACCTATACCTCAAACATATATTCTTAAGGACATCAAAACCTAAAATAAAACTCTAGAAAGGTGTATAATATGTGACCTTTAAAAACAAACGAAACTTGTCTTATAGTGTCACATACTCAGCCAATAGGGGGGAGTATTTTCCCACTTTCACCTTACAGTCGTGTATGTAATGTTTCTCCACTGTCTAATTTATCACTTATTAAAAAACTGAATTTGATTAGGCAAATCCTGACACTTAAGCCATTTACCAACATAAACATTTACCAACATTTTCTCACTTGTTTGACTGCCTGACCTTTTCAGATCATGTGAGCAGTTATTTGGATCCCATCCTCTAGACGAGGGCCATCCTGGCTCCCTTCCTGTTTACTCATTTTATTCAACAGATTTTAAATACAACACTGGATAGTCATTTACTATCTCAGATGATGAATATGTGATTGTTGGATATGTGAGACGTGTGAGAGAAAGGAGAGCGCAGAGGAATTATTAGTGATTCAATGTGAAAACAAAAACAAAGGAGATGATGTTGGATATCAGCAGGAAGAGGAAGCTTTCACCCTGGTTTCCATCCCGGGAGGATGTTGACATGGCATAATCCTAGTTTTTTGGGAGTGCACCTGGACAGCAGGTCAGACTGGTCTGTTAACAGCCAGAACATAAAGGATCTTAGTCAGCTGTATTTTTTTAAATAAGGCATAGGTAACCTCTCATACACAACATTTTCAGTTCTAGACTTATCATGCCTTGATTTAAATTCACTCTTATGCCTTTAAGAGTAAGACTAATACTGTACATTTTCACTATGGCACTGTGTTGTACCTAATGTACATCTTTAACCCAGCAACTTTAAATATTTGGAATCAAACCTCAATCTAACTAATCTTTTTAGTCATTTCTCCTCTGCACTCGACCCACTCGAGAGACGCTTATTGACAGATGGTCCGGGCATTACCCGGCATCATGTTTTCACAGCCGACTTTATCTTGGCCTAAAGCCTGGACACACAAAAGGAAAACCAAGTTCATGTTTTAACCCAAACATTTTCTGGGATGATCGCTGTCTCTATAGCATACAAATAATAAATCAGCATTTGTATTCTGATTATATAAAATCAGACTGGAGTTGACAGTTCTTTAAACCTGTCAATTTTCTGATACAGACTTCTGTGTTCTTGTATGAACTATTTACAGATTTCTAACACACTGCACTCATTGGTAAATGCATGCCTGGGTGTATTTATAAATTTGTCTGAAAATGCATTTTTACAGCACAGGCGTGCCTAAAATGATGTCGCTTTTCCTTCCTGTGTCTACTGTGTCCCAGCTGCTGTCATGGTGATTGAGGGGTATTTCCAAATGAGGCAGCATTTTGTCCTGGTGGCTTCCAGCTTTAGGGCTCTATTACCTAATTTCCCTTCTCAAAAGCATGCACAGACATCACGTTGTGATACACTGCTTCTATTTAGTTGTATTTTTAAAGATCAACAAATCACTTGTTAATGAAATGGATAGTTGTATACTGCTTATAAAATGATCAGCAAATGCACAAACGCTCTAGTGTGAGGAAACGCCATAGTATGAAGTAAAATCCTGCCATCGTATTTTATTGTTCTCTCAAAGGTAAATCTTTAGTGCCTAGATGTATTACTGAGCCTTGATACCATACTTAACAATATCAAGTGAAACATTGGCAACCTCTCTAAAAAAAAAAGTGCCATTTAAGGAGCTAAGAAATATTAAATGTTTTTTTTTTTTTCAACTGAACAACTTTATTACAATGTAATTCATGTTTTTTTTTTCGGTTTTGCAGAAGACAAAAGAAAACATTATTGTTACTACATTGGTCCAGTAACCTCCTTCCCTCTGCACTGGTCCAGTAACATACCATAGCATTTTTAAATCTATATGGAGATCTGAAAATACAAACACGTACCACTTATACACACATGCATGTTTACGCATTAAAAGCAATTTAATTTTCTGCAACAGAACATCATATACAGATACAATTAACAAGACACATAAATACAATTTTGAATCAAAATATCAAAAAGGCAGAGATGCAGATATTTTACTAAAAATACATAACACAAAATAAATATACATACAGTTTAAATTGTTTTGTGATTATCAGATGTCATTGTCCAAAAGCCCTACATATAATCCATAAAGTTTACCAAGAGGCCTGCTTAGATTTCAATTTGATTAAACACTGCTAATGACTCTTTCCCTCAGAACATCAAGTCCCACTGCCCACATCTTATCCTCTTTTCTGCCCCTCTGCGCATCTGCAGTTTCAGTCATCAGCAACTCATTACTGCCTAGATCCACCAAGATCCAGTTCCATTTCTTAACACAAGGATTTATCTTAAAACGCAACAAAGATAGAGGAAATGATCCAAATATGGCAGTAAATCTGAGTTCAGAAGTGTCCAATGAAGATTAGCCTTGCACTTGGGAGAATTAGTAATTTGCCAAGCATCTCAAAACAAAAGAAACCACTTTTAAAAACCGGACAGAGAAAAAAAGCCTCTCCCAAACATCTTAATGTCTTCACACATTTAAGGCATAAATACATAATGCATGACTGAAAACAGATACTCCAGATCACAGGCAATCAAAAGAGTACATATATTGTCATTTACAAGTGATGTCTTTTATTTAGAGTTTGCTGTTGACTCAAACGGTTGAGGTCTGGGTGAGAGTGTTCTTATTGCCCCTCTCCTCCGGTAGGAGAGCCGTAGCCGAACAACAGTTGACTACAGAAATGCAAGTCTTACTGTCTCTGAGTTTATGCTCGAATGTATTGACGGTCATAGTCACAGTTTCCCGCTGAGCAACGCTTGAGGAGATTTTAAGGTCAGGATTAAGGCTGGAGGGATCCGTGCAGCTGCTGATCAGATCATCACCCTGGACCTTCTGCATGTGGAAAGTTCCGTGAATTTTCAGCTCAAGAGTGGAGGTGACAGTCTGCATGCACACGACACAGCGGAAGCCTGTCAGTGAGTTGTGCAGGTCTGGGTGCCTCTGACAGTGTTCCAGGAAGTCCTCCTCACTGTGAAGCGGAAGCTTGCAGATGCGGCAGTTGCCTGTGTCCAAGCTCCTGCTGTGGGTGACCTTGTGTTCAGTCAGAGTTAGCAGTGAAGGGAAGCGCTCTCCACAGATGGGGCATTGGCAGTGCTTGGTGGGGCCTAGATGAGTCTGGACGTGCTCCCACAGTGCCATCTCAGTGAAGAAGGTCTTGGAACAGTCTTTGCATTTGTGGCTCCCTTGGATTGCCTCCACTTTGCGCTTGAGAGTGCCACTCTCCCCGGGCTGGATGTGGTGATCTCGCAGCTGGTGGTTGGTGAGCAAGGACTGCATGGTGTAAGAAGCTCCGCAGATTTCACAGGCAAACATAGGATCGTTCAGATTCGCCTTCCCTTTGCTTTTGGTGGGAGGGCCGAACAGCGATTCCACCTTACCGTCTCTTATTTCACTATTCA
This sequence comes from Sinocyclocheilus grahami, assembly GCF_001515645.1. NCBI lineage: Eukaryota > Metazoa > Chordata > Actinopteri > Cypriniformes > Cyprinidae > Sinocyclocheilus > Sinocyclocheilus grahami. Next base: position 208,598 of record NW_015505933.1, read on the forward strand.
CTGGCAGCATTCCAGCGCTGTCCTTGGCAACTGGTTCGGAGACAGGTGGAGGGGTCACGTTGTTACCTTCAGCGCTCTGGCTCTTGGCACAGAGTTTCTCGTGTAAGGGCACCTCGAGGGGAGATCTGGTCTGGGTACATACGCAGGAATTGCATTTGTCGCTATGTGTTGTGATATGACACTGCAACTCAATGTCCGTGGTAAAGGACTCTGCGCAGAAAATGCAACAGTACACCTTGCATTGTTTGTCGAGATGCTTCTCTTTGACATGCAGGTGCAAGTCATGCTCTTCCTTGAAGTCCCTTTCGCAGGACGTACAGTGGAATGTGGTTCTCTTGTTACTGTGCTCGGAGGCCAGGTGAACCTGAATAGACATCTTGGAACTGAACACCTTCTGGCAGAGGGAACAGCGGTAAAACACAATGGTGTGCATCTCGAGTAGATGTCCATGTAAGTCTTTGACACTGGTGAAGGTCTTACTGCAGCTTTCACAGATGTAGAGCGTAGATCTATTGCTAAAATGAGAAACGGTGTGTTCCTTAAAAGATTCATGGTTTGGGAAATCCTTGAAGCACTCTGGACACCTACGTTTTGGAAGCATACTCTTCAGGTGGGAACTCAGGTGAGTTTGAAACAGATCCAGGTCGTTGTATTTGGCCCCACAATGGTCACAGATGAAGTCGGTTGAAGGTAATGCCATTTTTTTGGCTGGACTCTTGATAGACTGGAGTGATGTCGAACTCATTGTCATCCTTTCGTCTTTAAGGTTCATCAAGTTAATGTTCTTGTGTGTCTTTTTGATATGCTGCATCAGTTTTAGCTTCCTGTTAAACGTAGGCAAATGAGTGCAGTATGGACAGAAAATCAAAGACTTCCGTTCTGCTGTTTCTTCTGGATCTGGATCAAGTTTGAGACAGTGGGTCTGCTGCACGTGATTATCTAGTGTGTCCTTTGTCAGGAATCCTCTGAAGCACTGCGAGCAGAAGAAGACGTTGTTCTCGATTAAAGCTGAGTTGTGCGATTGGCGAACATGCTCTTGAAGGGCATTCAGGTCTTTTAACGAAGTGGGACAGAAGCTACACTGAAGGACCGTTTGAACGGCCGCCGTGATTGCGGCTTCAAGCAAAACGGAGTGGCCTAGCATCACATTAGCCTCTTTTTGGTGTTCCGATAGGTCAGATGGAAAAATCAGGATCTCAGAACTAGAGCTGATCTTGTTTTCCATGTCTTGGGGCTGTGGATGTGCTCTGGGGTTCATGTGGTTGTGACAATGAACACAATTGTTGAAAGCCTTGAGCTTTTTGGTGATTCCTAAACAATTGTTTGAGTCAAAATGAGACTTTCTCTTTTCTGCAGAAGGAGCCATTGTCCTAAATGCCATCTCTTCAGTATTTGCAGTGGCTGGACTCAGCATGTGTGAGGTGGCACAGGTGCAATCTGCCATTGAGAGGGCTGATTGATCTTGTGCAGCACAATTTGGAGGTTGTCTTTTCTCAGTGTCCTCCATGTTATTGGGTGGATCATTTGGAAGAGAGAGATGTTGGGAGGACATAACACTACCCTGTTCATATTGATTACTCAAGCCCTGTTTGCTGTTTATGAAGGTCTCACTGCTGTTATCTTTTTGGGATATTTCAAGAGGTACTGAACTGTTGCCAGGCAAAGGAATGTTTGCCCTCCCACACTGACCAAGTCTCTGATTATCTTTATATGTGTCTCCCTTGAATCCAAGGTCACAACCATCTTCATGGTCAGAGGAGGAAGGACCAGGGGAAAGAGGCAAAGCCAAACAACATGCTTCATCTTTCTCAACATTATGATTTGCTATGGACAAAGAAGAGAGGAAAATATGTTAACAACTTTTGAAAAAATGTTTTTTTCTGAAAAAAAAACAAAATACACCATCACTGTTGGGGAGTAACAAACTGAAAACAACTAATTTAGCAGTGCTTCTAAATTAAGTACATTGGCAGTAAATGTCATATGCATACATACTGTATACAGACTAATTATATATTATAATTACAGTATATAGTTAAGACATCACCATTTATAGAACTTTAATGTAGTTTGCTATGCTTTATTAAATTGTGGTATAGTTAACTACTCGATAGTTAAATGATAAATGACACCGTGTAGCTTCCCAAACATTTTATTTCAAGAGGTCTTGCTGAAGTCTGGTGGGTTAAAATATAATTCAGCCTCATAAGAGCAGACTAAACACCAAAAATATGAATTGGATGCTCTTTTTCACACTTTTTTAGATGTAATTAGCTCGGTATGTGGCCACATAATGAGCAGTCCCACTGTGACTAAAATTGCTATCAGTGTGAGAGGACCAGATTCACAGTTTGAACAAATGGAGTGCTGCTACTTTAAAGTACTGAACACGTACGAGAAAAACCAAAACCCAAATCATGGTACCAAATTATACACTGAATCAAAGGATTAATGCAACTGCTTTAAGGGATAAAACATATTAAAACCATAAAAATGTGTCTTCACACGATTAGCAATTGCAATTTCCTAAATCCAAAATCATTTGTAAAGGCATGATTCATTCTGTAAGTGTGCAGATAGGGAATTGCAAATATACCTAATTCAAAGGTCACTCAAACATGCAGACACACTAAACCCTGAATATAAAACCCTAGAGGTCTTTATTCCTTTTCATCTGTCTGTGAAGAGATACAGAGAGAGATGGATATATTCACAATATTCAGTTTATCAATGTGAAGCATAATATATAATGAAAGATAGTGTGGGAGTGTGTACCTGTATCACGGCAGTACTTCAGCCTCTGTTGGGTGAAGGATTCTGCTTGCTGTAGGGTTGCACACTTGTGCTCTTTAGCATCTTCATCTTTCTCTTTTTCAATTCTTTCCCTCTCCTCATCCTTTTCTTTTCTCCTCTCCCAGGAGCAACGTTTCTTCCCCACTATCATACTATCTTTCTTTGTATTTATCTCTCCGTCTTGACCTGTGGAGAAAAGATTGTGAGCAAGAAAGAGTGACTGGTAGTTACAAATATCAATATTTTGATCTATTTTTCATCCGGCAGGGGAATACCCCTCTGTGCATGTTTGCTCTTTAAAAAAAGGCTGCACTGAAGACAAGTAGTTTGAAATACTTTCATTGGTATGTTTCGTGGTGTCTTTTCTATAATAAGTGGACGAGTGAATCATCTCTATGGGGAAAACTAAATAAGTGAATAATTCCTATAAGTGCACAGACAGAGAAAGAGATTCACAACAGATTCAGTTCTCATTATTTATACAAAAATGCTAATTTGTTCTTTACTCATTCCATTCTTCTCGTGCTCCATATAGCATCTGTATTCTGTGATTTCAAGGTGACAGAGCCACATGAAGTGATGACAAGAAATTGCAAACATAAAAACCTCAGGCAACTTTAAAATAATCATATAGCCTACTGTACACACACATGCTTTTCTGTTCTGCTTGGGACCCTGCTTCTTTGACCTATTGTTTTTATATACCGAGCTAGTAATATTTTCCGTTCCCTACTAAATTGAATCCTCACATCTATGGATGTTTACAATTTCATTATTTAGTATGTTTATTAAGCCGTTTTCCTCATTCAGATTTTACCATCATTGTTGGGACATTTAATCCCGATTCCCCGCGATGTAGGCTATTCAAAACCACACACGTTTAGTTTTACAAATTCGTCAAGACAACTTTGTTGTTCTAGAAGCCCAAAACTGACGCAGTGCATTGATTACCATGATAAATAATTCTTCAGTAAATCGATCTGTATTAATATGCACCACATACAAGAATGATGAAAACCCCATCTCAATGAAAATACATTAGGCTACTCAAAAATGCAACGAAAGTTCTGCCCAAAACAGTTTGTCTCCTGTTTAGATTTTTGCCGATTGATCTTCAGCCGAATGATCTGCAAATAATGAGTCTGTCAGTGGTTTGTCCCGCGGTCGGATTTCACTTTTAGACAACAGGGAAGCAAGCGGTTAAATAAATAAAAAGCATTTCGTACCTTTCAAAGATCTGGGCTTCGCCTGCTTTCGACGAGACATTGCAAAGGACTTCGGCAGCTGTCAACACAAACGGGTTAAGTTGCTGTCCAGTGTTTGCAAACGCAGGACAACACAAGCGGCAAACACTTTCGTACTGTTCCGGGGATTGGAATACAGGGAACGCACATTAATATGACGGGCAAAGGGTCTCGCCCCCGCCTACAGCAGCGGGATGACTCCATACACGCGCTGCGCCACCGGGGGCTCGCGAGATGCGTAATCACTGTACTCACACACACACACACACACACACACACACACACACACACACACACACACACACACA
>NW_015505933.1:213048-230548 GCF_001515645.1 Sinocyclocheilus grahami
CACACACACTCACTCACTCACACACACACACACACACACACAAAAACACACCGGTACCCCAAAATACATTTTTAGCGCTTAGAAGTTGATAGTTTATAGCTCCAGATGCTCAAATAGTTCTCAGTTATGTTTCACTTAAATATTAACTTGGTCTGTTTTGTTTCTACTGGAATGCCTCAAATAGTTTGAATTTTGAAGAATTTTATGAGAAATTTTTAAGTTTGTGTTGAAATTTAACTTTTTATTGACAATCGACACTTATTGACTTATTGACACTTGCTCACCGATCGATCCTCTGCAGTGAATGGGTGCCGTCAGAATGGGAGTCCAAACACGGTACCCCAAAATAAATTTTTAGCGCTTAGAAGTTGATAGTTTATAGCTCCAGATGCTCAAATAGTTCTCAGTTATGTTTCACTTAAATATTAACTTGGTCTGTTTTGTTTCTACTGGAATGCCTCAAATAGTTTGATTTTTGAAGAATTTTATGAGAAATTTTTAAGTTTGTGTTGAAATTTAACTTTTTATTGACAATCGACACTTATTGACTTATTGACACTTGCTCACCGATCGATCCTCTGCAGTGAATGGGGGCCGTTAGGATGGGAGTCCCAACAAGCGATAGAACTATTACAATAATCCACACAACTCTAGTTCAACATCTTGTAAAGTCAAAAGCTGTGTGTTTGTAATAAACAAATCTAAACATGCAGCTTTTCACTTCATAAAACATTAATTGATGGACTGGACTTGTTTAGATTATTGTAATGTTTTATCAGCTGCTTGGGACTCTCATTCTGACGGCACCCATTCACTGCAGATAATTCTTTGGTGAGCGAGTGATATAATGCTACATTTCTACAAATTCATCTACATCTTGGATGGTCTGAGGTTGAGTACATTTTCAGCAAATTTTCTTTTCTTTTTTTTGGGTGAATATTCCTTTAAACTTGCTTATATACTAAAATCCCTTTACATAAAATTAAGATATTCTTGCCTTCTTAAAAAAAAAAGAGGTGGGGCATTTTTAAATCAGGACATCAAGATTAATTATTGTGTGATATTAATGAACTTTGAAGGTTAATTTTTATTAATCAGCTAATTACAGAGCCAGCGATGAAGCTGATTGCTTCAGTTGGTGAACAAAACTGACTGATCTAGAGTGGAAGAGAAATGAAATAAAGACTTCACTTCAGTGCTACTCTAGCTCAAGGTCAGGCAGTTGTAATAGGGTTGTACTTTTTAGCTAAAAAAAGATGTTTTCCTTTGTAACTGACCTCCTGAAATTGTTCAGCACCTGAAAAAAACATTGTGCATAGAAAATGTTACTGTAACTTTTAAAATGGAAAAAATGCATTACATTTGTAAAAATAATAATACATTTTTTTTAATTTGATTTTAAATCACAGGCTGAGCAGCATGTGTAAACACAGGCAGATTTCTACAGTAACACAATATGCAGAAAACATCAGAAAAATCATTCTGAACAGACACTCCCCAATGCACTTTTCCATATGTTTATATCCCCCACAACCTGGTTTACTTCATATGATTATAGCGAACAAACGCTGGATACAGGAATAAATATTGTGATTGATTAAGATTGTTGTGAAGCAGCTGGGCCGATGGCTTTATTTGCAGAGATTTTCATTGATATGCTACAGCTAAGCGTGACTTGCATGTTGCGGCTAATATTAGCATGGACTATCCTTATGTTAAACTAGATTTATTCTTTGATTTGAGTTGTTTTGATCACATATTCATGTTGTGAATTATAAATATTGCACCAATTGCTACTTTTATTAAAAAGAAATGAATGGAAGAACATGGGGTTTAATCATTTTGCCGGTTAACTAATCAATGAAATTGCATGTCCTGATCAACTTCATGTAAGTTAACTTTACTGGGTTGGTTTTAAACGCCACGATTGTTAAAATACACCTAAATAATTAAATATCATTTTAGTCGTTTATTTGTGATATTGTGTTTAATTAGGCTTCAACTGTAACGATATGATTCATGTAGTTTCATTCTTAAGGCTGCGGGTGTGATGGACAAAACACCCGGTAGAGGGCGATGAGCCCATAGTTTAGGATGAACTATAATGAATATAAAAGTTGTTTTCGCACTAAATTGTTTTCTTTTTTGTAAACGTTAAAAGTGCTCAAATGCTAAAAATCCGGGTTTTAAACGAACTTTTTATTTATTCAAGGTTGGCATCAGGGGGAAGGATATTGTTGTCCTGGGTGTTGAGAAGAAGTCTGTGGCAAAGCTTCAGGAGGAGAGGACAGTCAGGAAGATCTGTGCTCTAGATGAGCATGGGTGCATGGCCTTTGCAGGTAAGATCGACGAGACAAAAACATTAAAACCCATTACCATGATTATAGCGAACAAACGCTGGATACAGGAATAAATATTGTGATTGATTAAGATTGTTGTGAAGCAGCTGGGCCGATGGCTTTATTTGCAGAGATTTTCATTGATATGCTACAGCTAAGCGTGACTTGCATGTTGCGGCTAATATTAGCATGGACTATCCTTATGTTAAGCTAGATTTATTCTTTGATTTGAGTTGTTTTGATCACATATTCATGTTGTGAATTATAAATACTGCACCAATTGCTACTTTTATTAAAAAGAAATGAATGGAAGAACATGGGGTTTAATCATTTTGCCGGTTAACTAATCAATGAAATTGCATGTCCTGATCAACTTCATGTAAGTTAACTTTACTGGGTTGGTTTTAAACGCCACGATTGTTAAAATACACCTAAATAATTAAATGTCATTTTAGTCGTTTATTTGTGATATTTTGTTTAATTAGGCTTCAACTGTAACGATATGATTCATGTAGTTTCATTCTTAAGGCTGCGGGTGTGATGGACAAAACACCCGGTAGAGGGCGATGAGCCCATAGTTTAGGATGAACTATAATGAATATAAAAGTTGTTTTCGCACTAAATTGTTTTCTTTTTTGTAAACGTTAAAAGTGCTCAAATGCTAAAAATCCGGGTTTTAAACGAACTTTTTATTTATTCAAGGTTGGCATCAGGGGGAAGGATATTGTTGTCCTGGGTGTTGAGAAGAAGTCTGTGGCAAAGCTTCAGGAGGAGAGGACAGTCAGGAAGATCTGTGCTCTAGATGAGCATGTGTGCATGGCCTTTGCAGGTAAGATCGACGAGACAAAAACATTAAAACCCATTATGTGATCAAAAATGACAAACAACAAGTGCTACTCTACACTGCCCAAAACCCGCTTTTGAATCATCAGTGCCAAATTCTTTAAATGAAAACGTACTTACAGTCTGTGAGTCAGAACAGCTGGCATTGTAGTCTACTCTCCCAGGATCAGTAAACAGTCCTCCATAAAATGCGCTGCACACATCTGAATATTTGGGTTAAACTGTTCTGGAACAGTGTTGTTAATACAACTTAACCACTGATTTCTAGTCGTGTCCTCTTTTGGAAGACCAAACAAAGTAGTTTCGCTTTCACAACGAAACACACAACGCCTTCACGACATGGCAGCAGCAGCAACAATACTACAGCGAGAATAAAAGTTACGCCTTCTTTCTTTGCGTGAACATTTGGGCGGTGTTATGCAAATCTCCCCAGATAGTGAGGTAGATATGTGGGGGCGTGTTAGAACGAGCCGTTTTAAGTAGGTGTGGCTGACTCTTAACTTTTATAAAGAATATCTCTTTGGATTTGAGACTTTAGTCTTTGCAACTTTACAGATCTTCTTTATGCACCAAGAGCTTGTAACACTCCAAAGAGAAAGGAAAAATTTAAATCGCATCATATGACCCCTTTAAAAACATTGACTTGACAGAATAGTTTTAGTTGAAAAGTTTTTAATCTGGACTCTCCAATGCGTATGGGTTATGTGAGCATGCTTTTACTTGTTAATGTGTTTGTCCAGGTCTGACTGCAGATGCCAGGATTGTCATAAACAGAGCTAGAGTAGAGTGCCAGAGCCACAGACTGACAGTGGAGGACCCCGTTACTGTGGAGTACATCACCCGCTACATCGCCACACTCAAACAGGTGACATCCCTCACTCCAGGCTATTATAGGAGTTGTTCACTCAAATTAACAATTGTGCCATTTACTCAAACCCATGTGGTTCCAGACCTGTATGGCTAAATGTGTTCTGTGGAACACAAAAAAAGATTGAAAAATGATGACTGGTGAAAGTCAGTGTTTGGACTCAAGTGTTCATCTAAATATCATTGTGTTCTGCAGAAAAGGAAAGTCATACGGGTTTTGAATGACATGGTTTTTTTTCTTATAGTAATGTGATAGCAATTTGAAAATGCTATTTATTTATTTATTTTAAATAACTTTTTGTTCTGTGTTCTTGCTTGTAGGCCTGCACATTTTGGCCCAAAATTTGTAATAAATCAATAATACATTGACTATGTAGTAATAATAATATTTATTATTGTTATATAAAATTTGTATTACTGTATAAAATATTCAACAAAATCAGAAATTTTACTGTAAAGCGAAAACGTATTTTAGAAAAATAATTTGAATGGAAAAACTATTAAAAAAAATACACTACAACTGTAAAATTACAATTAATTATGGTTCATTCATTTTCAAATCATCAAGCTTTTACTTTGGCAGAAAACTTCAGGAAACCCTTGAAGTTTCTCTTTTGCTGACAACATCTGGTCTAAGTGCTTTTCATTACAAGTTTAGAAAGATGCAAATTATAAGCAACTCAAAATCAGAGCACATGCAGAGATGAGTTTGTGCGAACTGAGACACTCAAAACACCAGATCATGAGCTGCTCACGTTTAAAAGAACACGTGAGGCGTTTCACTCTGAAACACACAGCACATTTAATTATTTAAATCGCAGCCTTTGCGATTCAATAATGTCATTGTCAAAGCGCTATTTTGATTAATCGTGCAACCCTAGGGTATATCATACATTTACAGAATTTACCTTTGCAGTAGTTTACTCTGTTACAGTAACTTTCTTCTAGATATATTTTGCTCTGTGTATTCATTGTGTTTTGCTCATGCAATAGCGCTACACTCAAAGCAACGGACGCCGTCCCTTTGGTATCTCAGCCCTGATCGTTGGTTTTGACTATGATGGGACTCCACGTCTATATCAGACGGACCCCTCTGGAACATACCACGCATGGAAGGTAAAGTGAGAGCCATTTGTTTCTAGAACATTCAGGTGTTACTTATTTTGTGACTAGATTGACCCTCTTCTCACCTGTGTCATCAGGCAAACGCTATCGGACGCAGTGCAAAGACGGTGAGGGAGTTTTTAGAGAAAAACTACACAGACGAAGCCATCGCGAGTGATAACGATGCCATCAAACTGGCCATCAAAGCCTTACTAGAGGTAAACACCATGTTACCATAGTCACATGCATTCAGAACAGACTCTGTCATATCATGACGTTGACAGGATGTAACATGTTTGCAATTGTATATGATCTGTGATACACAGGTTGTGCAATCCGGGGGCAAGAACATCGAGCTAGCTGTGATCCGAAGAAACCAGCCCCTAAAGGTAAAACATTTGATTTATGATTTTTGTATATTCATCTATTTACAGTTATCTTGACACACCATTCTTGTCATCCTGCTAATGTTGGAACATGCCTTCTTTCATCTCTCTTCTTTTACAGATTCTGGAGTCCAAAGAAATCGAGACGCTGGTCACTGAAATAGAAAAGGAGAAAGAGGAGGAGGCAGAGAAGAAGAAGCAGAAGAAATCTTCGTAAATCACATGATTTGTGTAGCTTAGTTTTGTTTATACGGGCAGACGCACTTGACTCAGGCCCACACTGTACCCTCCTCCTCTCCTGCCTCTCATCCATTAAGAGCACAGTCTCTCAGTCTTCTGCTGAACCCACAGTATCTGTGAATGTTTTTGTTCCAGGAAATATATTTTAAAAAATCAAAGTAATAAAAGCATGTTCCGGTTTGGGGGTTACCAAGCAAGTCATTTGTCAAGCATGTACTTGTAGGTCCTGGTCAGTTTTCACACTCTGCTCTTTACCACTGCTGAGAATTCTGGGGGAATGTGCTCTGACTGATGTTTCCTAATAAACTCTTTTGGTTTGTACCAATGGACTGATGTCTTTGTTGATGTGATGAAAACCTAAGCACTCCTTTGATTGGAACAGGTAGTAGTAAATTATTTTGATTTACAGTATTATTATGGGATGTATGCAATTTCACAATTTCATGTAGGCTAATTGTTACTACGGTGTGTGTGTGTGTATATACACACACATAATTAAGGCGTTTTAGCAGCATTTGCCTTTAATACGGCCTCCAACCTTAGAATAAATTCATACAACTTTTGAATAGTCTCCTGTTGTTATCTAGAAAACATCTCTACCAGTTCTTTTAGCGACGCTGAAGGAGGGAATCTGTCTCTTGAAAACTGCCCACTATTCTTTGCTTAATGTCTTTACATGCTGTGCAGTCATAATCGTAATAGGGATAGCTTCTGCATTTAATTACACTTAGTTTAAAAGGTAATATGCTTATTTTGTCAACGTAATATTTCCTTTTGACGGGGAGCAGGAGATGCATCCCAACAGATCAATCCAACAACTCGTGATGCATAAACGTTCCCAGTATTCAAGAACTACTGAAAGATGAAAATACAGGAGCAGCATCACGGACGTAATTTCTGACATGATTACATTTAAACTCTGTATCGGCCAAAAATGAGTTATTTTCTTAATATTATTACTTGTGTGACAGTTACATGTACATGTTTAACTCTGACACCACTTTTACCTCAGCTAACCTCCTCAGGGAGAAGCAGTCCCGTCCGAATGGGGCTTTAATAACTCATCGGGTTCAAATGTTGTTTACAATGGTCAGCTGTTCTGCCTGAGAGGAGGCTTGGAACGGGCGGTTTGGGATGGAAAATGACTGTGTGCCCAAGTGTATGAATGGAGACTAGACTAGGCCTCAGATAACATTAAAAACATCTTTGTTTTCACGAGCGCACTCATGCATAATAATGACGGGAAAATTACCTCCGTCTTCCTCCATTTGACGTGCTGTGAGAGGGACGGAAACTTAGAACTCAACGCACACATTCTCTGTGTGCCTTTGATCCGAGGCAGTTAGCAGCGCATGCAGATGATGAGCCAATCAATAATTAATTGAAGAGCTGCAGTCTGGAACAATTTCACTGCCTGTTCAATGAGTCCAGAGAACACGAAGTGTTTATGCATTAGTCAGCATGCAGGACCGTGAAATACTGATGTCAAACATCCTTGACTGGAGAACCTCAGTCTGAGTCACTGCTAAGTATGCTTACATGCACTTTAGAAGTTCAATTTCAGTCTGACTAAAACATTTTTTAAATGTCTCCCAAACACTTTAGCACGACTGAAAATGCACCAGTCTGTTTAAATTTTGTTTTTGTTTTTGACAGACAGCAAGGGTACTACCACGTCGTGGTACTTTTGACACAGAAGAGAAGAAATTGTTGTATACAGTCTTTATTTTTGTTTTCTTTGCACAAAAATTCTCATAGCTTCATAACGGTTGAACCACTGATGCCACATGGACTATTTTAACGATGTCCTTACTACCTTTCTGGGCATGTCAGTTACATTGCTGTCTATGGAGGATCAGAAAGCTCTCAGATTTCATCAAAACTATCTTAACTTGTGCTCTGAAGATGAACTAAGGTCTTATGAGTTTGGAAAATTTAGATTTTTGGGTGAACTATCCCTTTAATTGAATTGTGACTTTACGCACAATAGATTTCAATGGTTTGATGGTAGTGTGGTACTTGAATGCAACTTCAGCAGCAATGTGCCAGTGACTCATTCTAACACTCAAAAAGAAAATCACCTGTAATCACTCACAGGTATGACAATGTAAATTGAACAACTGGGTGAACAAATCTGAGTAAATCTTTTTGGTAAAACAGATTTAAATCAATGAGATGAATCAAAATAAAGTCTTTCATAAAAAGTGTTTCATGTAATGTATACATTTTCAGGCACATTCTATGCGTAAAAATCTCTCTTTGCTACATTCACTTACTTTCCTAAGCCCGTTTTGGCATGTGAGGCTGTGTACCTCTGAATAGCATGCGCTCGCACTCTCTGAAGGGACTGTGAATGCTGCAGGCATATCAATATTTAGCTCCCAGCTTCTCATTCATGATTATTCAGAGGTAATGGAATATTTCAGAATCCTGTACCTCAGGCAAGCACACAGAGTATTTAAGTTTCTGAAGCTGAGGCGAGGCATACATTAGAAGCGGCTCTTTTTGAGAACTTCCATTCAACTTACAAATGCAAAGGCATGCATGACAGTTGAGGAAGACTGGAGATGCTAATGAACAGAGGTAAACTCTAGAATTATGACATTGTTGGTTACCCTTTATTTAACCTTGGTTTAAATCATTTAAGAGTGATGATCGGTCAGCAGCTAATCATGAGACATCCTGCCCCTGATCTGTTGATTTTGGCCCTGGTTATCTTGATATTATTGCACAAGAGTTCTGAGGCTATCTATTGTCCTGTTTCTTTCAGCTTCAGACCCTCTGGCTGTTTGTACTTTCTACTGGTTCGCTCTAGTTCTTGTGTCATGATCGGATTGGTTAGTCAGTCTCAAAATGATTTTGGTTGAATTGAGCTCTGAAGAAAAATCCTGCTTTGATTGGTCAGTATTGTTCTCTCGGCCAATGTCTCGCTGTGATTGGTGGATTTGGATGCCTAAGGCTGTATATGCGTGATTGGATAGTGGTGTTTTGTTCAGGGCATCCACTGCCCGGAGCTTATACACAGACCTCTGTACAATCCCCAAACAACTAGAGCAGCAAAAGTTCAGCATGACTGTATCAGCAGAAAAAGGTCATTTGTAAGGAGAAAAAAATTAAATATTGGGAATTTGAACAACATACACAACTGTGCAGTTCAAATATATAAGATCCACATACTGTGTTGCTGCTAATAGTGTTTAATTTATTCCTTTGTGCTTACTTACTAGTCAATATATAAACAGTTAATTCAGTCATCAAAACAAGGATAGGAACACAGAAATATAACAAAAACAGTTTCATTTTGAACAATGGTAAAGTATGTAATCTAAAGAACTTTTCCCAAACACAGCACATACCTCAGAAGTTGTGCATTTGTATGGTTATCTAGCCTAGAAATGCTCTATACAGCATGAGAGTGTGTCTGAATGTGGGGTCTTGCTCCATGCAGAAGGTCAGATCTCTCAAAGTGACTCGAATCGGTGCTCGAGTTGCAAACTGCCCACATGAACCTAACAACTGGGCAGACAGACATAAAAAAAATCATTTTTTGAGCCACATGGACTTAAATGGTTTTTCTCATATGAAATCAGTTTAGAAATAATTCATGATAAAACAATAGCACCTGTTTGATATCATCACAAAATCATAGTGAAAAAGAAGTACACTTTAGTATACTTACACTGATATTACTTTAGTACACTTGTACGTACGTTAGTTGCAAATAAATGAAAATGTATTATAGTTTAAATTTAATTTAACAAACGTTATTAAAGTCCGCGTGAACCGGAAGTTGCTGCCGACTTTTCAGTATGGTGACGCATTTCCACCTGAAACAGAATATTAAGTAGAGGGCGGGGTTTTATTTTTGCACTCCTCCTCTCATCTTTCACTCACAGCAAACTAATGGCTGGAGGGGTGTGGTCAGCGCCGATCTAGACTTCTGGGGGCCCTACGCAAAACTATGTCGGGGGAGGCGGGGGGTATGAGTGGTTATGAACGAATGTATGAAACGCATTTGTCCATGTTTCACTCAGTCTCGAATCGCGCTCGTGGAAAGTGCTTGAGAAACAGTGTCTCTTCCGCGGCTCGGTATGTTTTCAACTCGTTTTTTTAGTCTCGAGCAAGACTGTACGACATTCACATTACATGATTTGACTGATTTTTACGTAGATAGGGCGAAAGAAATTACCATTAATGTTTTCATAACCGCTGGCCAAATTCAAAAACTAATCTTTAAGAGCAAGGGGGCCTCCCTGGTGTTTCGGGGGCCCTATGCAGCTTGCGTATTTTGCGTATAGGAAGGATAGGCTCTGGGCGTGGTTAAGCAAATTCTGCCCAAGCCGTCAAACTGACATCATCAGAGCAAGAGTGCCATTCTGGAGCAGAAGCAAATGATCAGATTTTGATTAAAGATTACTAAAACAAACAATTTTTTTCAGAGGATTAACTTTAACAGCACGGATTAATTGCTCACCTTAAGACTAAAAATGCGCGCTAACAAAACAAATATTGTACATTTTGATTTAATGCGGACTTTAAATAAAAACTTTAGAGTGCTTTTCTGACCCAATTAAATAGAACGTAAAGGGATAATTCACCTTTAGTTGCTGGTCCCCTTTGACTTCTATAGTACGAAAACACTATAGTGAAATTTTTCTCTATAGAGAAAAAAAAAACAATATGCAAGATAATGGGGACCAGCAACTCAAGTACATCACTTTAAGTACATCTTCATATGTTGTTTCATAATTATGATTATTCCACTATTATCTTGGAAAAAAGGATTAAAGTGTCCTGCCAGATACACTGACATACATTTATGATACATTTAAATATAATTTAATTTATATTAAAACATTATACTATATTAAACAGTATTTAAAAATATTACACATCTGCACTGAAGTTGCAATTTAGTTAAAAAAAAAAAAAAAAAAAAATCAAATGTTTTTTATAGAAACCTAGCTGTTAAGTTTCTATCCCGCACCATTTTTTTTCCACTATATATATATATATATATATATATCTCTCCGTGTATCGAATATCACTACAATATAATGAAGTAATTTAATTGTGCCTTAGTCAAAAAAATTAAAACATTGATTTAAAATAAAGCTTACATTGAAATGGTAAAGTGCACTGTTTAAAAGAGTAACTAAGTGTCTTCTGTTAAAAGGTGTGTAAAACTCATTTACGTACACTTAAAGGGATAGTTCACCCAAAAATGAAAATTCTGTCATCATTTACTCACCCTCAAGTAGTTTCAAACCTGTATGAATGTCTTTGTTCTGCAGAACACAAAGGAAAATATTCTGAAGAATGTGGGAAACAGAGCAGTTCTGGGGCACTATTGACTTCCATAATATTTTTTTGTCAAGTCAATGGTGCCCCAAAACAGCTTGATTACAAACTTTCTTCAAAATATCTCCCTTTCTGTTCGGCAGAACAAAGAAATTTATATGGGTTTGGAACTACTTGAGGGTAAGTAAATGATGACAGAATTTCCATTTTTGGGTGAACTATCCCTTTAAGTGGCCTTTTATTTAATATAACGGTACAATACAGTTGAAATTCGTTTTTTTAAGGGTGCTTTCACCCTTGGTTTGATTGCTTGGTCCGAACCCGAGT
The DNA here is from genome assembly GCF_001515645.1 of Sinocyclocheilus grahami. Classification (NCBI taxonomy): domain Eukaryota; kingdom Metazoa; phylum Chordata; class Actinopteri; order Cypriniformes; family Cyprinidae; genus Sinocyclocheilus; species Sinocyclocheilus grahami. Next base: position 224,456 of record NW_015505933.1, read on the forward strand.
TCGATTGCTCCCCCCTCCCCCTACCGGACTGCATTCATATTTTATTTGGGTCAGAATCACGGTTCGTTTGCATCATCAAGCCAGCAGCTGTTTACCCCATTGCTTAGTAACGATGGCACACAAGGCGGCGGCAAAATGCATAACATTGCTCTCTTCACTTTTATACATTTATATTTTTGAAAGGTTTGTTTTGTTTCCAAAGCTTCAGTACGTAACGGCAATGACGTCTGTCTTACGAATGTACTGTAAATGCTCTAAAGAACAATAAAGGCAAATAGAAATTAGATATACAGCTCTCTGCTTGCAGCGCGTCAGTCACGCTCGTCAGGAAAGTGAGTGAAACACACATTTTTATCAAATAATATGTCATTAATAGCGGTTCACTTCCGTGATTTGGTACGATTGCGTTCACATCAGCAATGAACCATACCAGAATTCACTTGAACCGTACCCCAGGCCACCTTTTTTAAGCAGACTCGGGTACGGTTCACGGTTGCACACCTGAGTTCAGAAGAGAGCGTTCACATCATCCAAACATATCGAACTCTGGCGTCAATCAAACTCAGGTGCGCACCAAAAGTGCTAGTGTGAAAGCACCCTTAAATATACTTTGAAGTACACTACTCATGCACAATCAATATAATTAAGTGCTTTTTCACAAGGGGAGCTAAAAATAGGCCTAGTACATTATCCTTTTGAGAAATCATTCAATCAATCAGAATAAACTCACCTTAATTACAGTATGATAAAGAGAAAGATTTAGGCATACATATAGACATGAACAAATAAATGCTGCTACAGATAATTTAACTTTGGAAACACAAGGTTGGCATCTTTTAACCTCCGTTCTTTTCCTGCTAACTGCACTGGCTCTTTATAGAGATGCTTATTCTACTAGAGATGAAACCTCAAAATGAGGCAAACACTAAATTCCCTAGGCAGAGGCGTTTTTTCTAAAAGGCCTGTGTAATTTAAGCACACAAAAACTCAAAACCATCTTTTCACTTATTAGCATTCCTCACTGCCTAAAGGAAAAATAATTCACAAATGTAAAAACTAATTAAACTAAACTAACATAAAATCCTCTGGTCTTTTGTTCAGTCTTTCCTTGTCCTGTTTTTCTCATATATTTTATAAAATCACTAACAATACCACCTGGTATATTACAGATAAAGTTAAGTCCTTCCCCTTTAGGCATAAACAGTACATTACCATCAAACATTTGGGGTTAGTAAGATTTTTTACCTGTTTTTGAAAGTCCCTTATGTTCACCAAGGCTGCATTTATTTGATCAAAATACAGTAATATTGTGAAATATAATTACAATTTTAAATAACAAATTTCTGTTGAAATGCTGTGATGCAAAGCTGAATTTTCAGCATCATTCCTCCAGTCTTCAGTGTCACATGATCCTTCAGAAATCATTCTAATGTGCTAATTTTTAATATTAACATTTCTTATAATTATCAATGTTGAAAACATTGTGCTGATTAATATTTTTATGGAAACAATGATACAGTTTCTTTCGGGAATTTCTGATGAGCAAAGTACAAAATAACAGCATTATAAATGTCTTTACTGTCATCTTTACTGAATAAAGTACTAGCTTCTTTAAAAAAAATCTTACCGACTCAATCTCTGAATGGCATAGTATCAACCGATTTTATAGCATGAAAAAGTCAAAGAGATTGATGTGTTTGGTCGACAGTGGTGTCCTCAAACACAATATACCAATTCCCTTTCTAAAGGAGTTTACTAATATTTCAGTGACATAAGAGCAAATGCGTAATTTCATAGAGCCACACAGGAAGCCTTACACATGTACTTAATAAAAACCAAAACAGCTCGTCTAAGTACAAACAGAAATATAAAAATGACCAAAAGCTCTGTTCTAAAGACTGTTTATATATGTGATTGATTTTGAACACATATGTAAACATTTCCTGCACATCTGCACAGAATGAAGTATTAAGACAGTATACAGGAAAACTCTGAACAGAGGTGACTGTATAGACATGTGCAGGTACCTGGTTGGCCCCTGAGCCAGGGAGCTCCAGAGATTTCCTCTTACGTGGCCCCAGGGCTGCCAGCGCTGCCAAATTTGCATCTCTGTGCTCCATCTGTGCCAACTCCAACTGCTGCATCTAAACAAGGGCAAAAAAAGAGAGAATGTGCGTTTGACAGGCACTCAAAAATAAAATCAATATTTCCATTGGCTCACCCAAATCCACATGGAATGTTTATAAAAAGAAAAAAAACGGAAAGCTGTTATTGGTGATGAATCTTTCATTTTAGCACTATTGATTTTACCGATAGACTATGACAAAGAACCCAAGTCGGAGGCCTGTGCAAAAACACACAAACATGTTACGTGCTCTCTAACACACGACTAGAAGAGCGCTACCTTGTAAACAGACACACAACTCATCCAGAGGGCTTTCATTACATTCTGTTCCCTGTTTAGCCGCAGGCTTCAATTCCAGACCCAATATTAGACTCAATTAAAATGAGCCCCCAATTAGAGAGTCTTGTCTCCAGGGTATGTGTATGTATGTGTGTGGATTTGTCTATGTGGGGCACAAATGGGACTTTATGAAGAGTATTGATCGTCCTCATTGCTATACAAGGGAGCAGAAGGAATGAAAAACAGGTTGTGAAGGAGGGACGTATGTCTTTTTATTAACACCAACAAACAGAAATCCTTCTACCTCTTTGGCTCGCTGTTTCAGACGCTGTTGCTCTGGGTCTTCACTGTTTGTGCGACTCTACATGCAAATAGAGGGGAAAAAAACAGTACATTTTAAATGGAGACTGATTCCAGGTGCTTTTCTCCTCTTTTGTTTTGTCTGCTAGTTACCCGGGCAATGCGGAGCAGGGCTTCTCGCTCCTCTTCCTCCCTCCTTTGTTTCTCCAGTCTTTCCAGTTGCTCCAGGAACTTCAGCTGAGAGCGCGTGTCATTGGTCTGACTGTAGCGCCAATCATCCTCACCACAGGAAACACACACCACAGAAAACAGAGTACGACAAGACACAAATTTGAGACTGTGGTACACATTAGTTTATACAAGTCAACATGAAACAGCATTAACTACCCATTTTACATCCATATTGCAGTGTAATTCTGGGAAAACAATAGTTGCCTAAAACAATAACTCAATCCAAAATCACATACTTTGCAGCCTTTAAAAAAAAGTATGTTCTATATGAATGTGTGTAATATGAATTTTATCTGGATGTACAACATTGTCATGTGACTTGAGGTATCAGTTGTGTCGCTTCAATGTCATTCACAATTCCTCTCCCATGGCCTTATTGGATAGTTAAGTGTCCATTTGATGTGCACTTTGGAATCTCAGTGAAGGGGAGGTAGTAGGTCATCATTTTACATACTGTTCTTTGTTAACTACATAATAGGGGAGCAAGCATATTAAGATCAAGTCATAGCATAGATTTGACTATTTTGTGGTGCTGATTCCAAAAACAGCCCATCACACTTTGTGCATTTTTTTCTTTCGACAACCATTTGTAAGGTGAAGTCGTCTTTTATTATTCCTTAAAAAAAGCCATAAAACATGACATTTTCATCTGAGACAGGTTAACAACAATTTGTTCAACACTCACATGTAAGAACATTTTAATGATATTTTGAATATACTTGACAATTTTGACTGCTTTTGTTATTTTGATAAGTGCATAAAGCTGATAAATACCTCATTTTAAATTCTTATTTTGTGGGGAAAAAAAACTGTACATTATGGAAAGTTTCTATTGGATTTTTTTTTCAATGCAGCATCATCAAATTAGTTAATACTTGGCTTTTTTAAAAAAGATACAGGGCTATGTTATATTCAATCTTTACATGTGGGCGGGAACGAAACGCTCTTTTCCGCTGATTGGTCAACCAAACATTAAACCGTGCCGTCATCAGTCGTTCCCCAGTTCCGCACAGCATAATAACAGTCCTCCGCTGCTACAGTTGTATGGATTCTTATCGCGTTTATTGCAACTATATTTCATAACTTTCTCATCAGACAACCAGACTAATGAATGGCTCACGAATAGCCCGTACAGGGGCAGAGCCTAGACAGGGCTTAGCCTACTTCTGTGTAGGCATAAATTCGGCAACCTGCGTGAGAAATATTAGTTTATTTCATAGCCCAATTATTGTTTTACTTCCCATCTGCACCCACAGCTACCCCCTAACCTACATCTCTGGCACATCGCCTGTTTTATTGAGCTGACACAGCAAAGTTTGTGCGGCAAAGCCGCGCGACCACTGATCTAATAGAGTACGCGTGACGCACTGGACAGCATTCTGCACTGTAGTGGAGTGCAGATTATCGATTTAAGTGTAAAACCTATGCAGCAGTCATGGCTTTTGTTTTAAGCAATACGCTGAGTTTTGGACAAGGGATAAAATTTAAATGATATAGATATGCCATTGATATCACATTATTATGCATCAGTGTAGTTTATGGTCCCAACTATTATTATTCTCTTTCTCTCTCTCTCTATATATATATAGTGCTCTCTCAGTTACAAGATGATATTAAAACCCTGAAATAACACTTTGAACAATAAGTTATTTATTTAGTGATGAGATTATTTAAGCATTTAATTGCGATAAGAGGCAACTGATATTCAGGGGTATTTTTTTTTTTACATTCATATAGGATTTTTTTTCTATTCATATTAAATATGTATGTGATCTTTAATGTTACATTCTTAAATTTAGTTACTTAGAATAATGTGACACCATAGGCTGTTTCCAGATAAATCAGTATCAACCAAAGACATCTTTGCACAGGTGGCAAAGAAGCTGCATCTGAAGTTGATTTTTGATGTATTTACGTGTTAATGTTGCCCAGAAGGCAGTAATTGCATTTACACACCAATTACAATTGCATAATGTAATGTGATTAATGTTTTAAACTTAACATCTTGAATGCAAAAATATATAATGAATGACAAAATGAAATGAAAGCAGCCTATTATCGCCGGTAGGTGGCGGCAACTCGTTGTGTTAATGAATGAGTCATCCATTCAACCGATTCGCTCAAAAATCTGATTCATTCTGGAATAAGAATCAAGTGGCTTTCTATACTAATGGGTCATTAAATCACTCACTCACAACCAATTCATTCAAAGAGTCATGATCATTCAGGAACGAAACACCACTCTGTGCCTTGAGATAGGAGTCAGTCGGTTCTCAGCAGTTCTGTGTTTTTGACTTGTTTGGCAGAGAAAATTAAAACACAATTTTTTGAGACATCATTTAATACTCTGTATTAATGAAATAAACTCAGTGTATTGCTTAAAACAAAAGCCATGACTGCTGCATAGGTTTTACACTTAAATCGATAATCTGAACTCCACTACAGTGCAGAATGCTGTCCAGTGCGTCACGCGCACTCTATTAGATCAGTGGTCGCGCAGTTTTGCCGCACAAACTTTGCTGTGTCAGCTCAATAAAACAGGCAATGTGCCAAAGATGTAGGTTAGGGGGTAGCTGTGGGTGCAGATGGGAAGTAAAATAACAATTGAGCTATGAAATAAACTAATATTTCTCACGCAGGTTGCTGAATTTATGCCTACACAGAAGTAGGCTAAGCCCTGTCTAGGCTCTGCCCCTGTACAGGCTATTCGTGAGCCATTCATTAGTCTGGTTGTCTGATGAGAAAGTTATGAAATATAGTTGCAATAAACACACTAAGAATCCATACAACTGTAGCAGCGGAGGACTGTTATTATGCTGCACGGAACTGGGGAACGACTGATGGCGGTACGGTTTAATGTTTGGTTGACCAATCAGCGGAAAAGAGGGTTTCCTTCCCGCCCACATGTAAAGATCAAATATTCAAGCCATTTATTCATTTTCTAGCCCTGAACGTAAAAACGAAAACTCAAGCAGAATTCTTGTTTTTTTATGTAAAACGAAAAAAGGAACCTTTTTCTTATTTTTCTGTTTTTAATATTAAATTAAAAAACTAATGGATGGAAGATACCCTGATTATGCAGCCTAGGTGATGTCTAAAATGAACAGTATTTAACAACTCTCTAGTTGTTCTAGAAAGATTGATATAATATCAAATTG
>NW_015505933.1:235548-258156 GCF_001515645.1 Sinocyclocheilus grahami
GACTAGAAAGAACTGTATAATATACAGTATATATGGCTGTTTCATTGATCAGCAGTTTAACGGAAGTGCATATGTGTTGAGGTCAGAATTATATGCCCTTTGGTAAGGATATGTGCAAAGGATGCCATTATAAATTCTTTCATTCATTAAAAAAAAATAAATAAATAAATAATAATAATAAATAAATAAAAAAAAATCACTAAAATCTAACTTTTCATTGGGGTAAAACTACTGAAAGGTGTGTGTGGAAATTACATTATGAAATGTTTTTCCTCCAATACATGTAGGTCAATTATTAGCACCCCTTGAAATTTTATGACTGTATGTATAAACTATATTCCCATATTGTACATGTAAATGTCCAGCTTCCGTTTTCACAGGAGTATAAATATGAGGTTACACAAAGGCCAAATTCCCTTAATTATCCATCACAATGAGTAAAACTGAAGAATAGAGTTCGGATGAGCTACACAAGAATGTTGAACTTTACAAAATAGAAAGTGGCTGTGAGAAAATAGCTAAAGCATTAAAAAATTCCAATTTCCACCATCAGGGCAATAATTAAGACGATCCAATCAACTGCAGATCTGCCTGGAAGAGGAAATGTGCCTATATCATCCTAATGCACGGTGAGGTGTAAAGTTTGAATTGACAAAGACTCTACAAGGATCACATCTGGAAAATTGCAGGAATTAGTTGAGTCTTGGTGTCAGAAAGCCTCAAAAAATATATGTAACAGCACCAACATCAGCACAAGTTGCTTGGGAGGGTTTCAAGGAAAAAAAATCTACTCTCCAGTATATTAAGTTGCCAGATGCTAATGGAACTTCAAACGGGACCTGGAACTGTTTTAACTCCATTTTTGATCAAATAAACACAGCCCTGATGAGCATAAGGGATTAATTTAAAAAACATTGTACTGACTTCAAACTTTTGAATGGTGAAACTATAGCTTATACCTGCTGGGTGAGCATTGGTTTGAATGAGCATCTGTTTGGGTTGAACTTGGTTCTGTGCAGGTAAGCCCGTCTGAGCTGATGTCAAAGACTGTTTGACGATTACTCCTTTAGGTTGCTGGATCACCTGACAAGGTAAAAACAAAATCAATACGAAGACAGCATTTCTAAATAAATACAGCAAAGATGCAAGAATTATGCATATGAAAATATTCAAAAGGTATGCTGGGTTTAGTCCACCCCGAGGACATTGTAGAAACCATTTTAGACAGGAGCACTTTCTGCAGACCCTCAGAGCACTTTCTGATTCTGAAGTAATCAAAACCTCTAAAGTCTATTCAGGTATATGGGAAATGAGCTTCTGTATTTCAGTGGAAATCCATCAAGACGTCCAATAAAATGGTGATATTAGATTACAGAAAATCAAATCATGACATTATTTGAATATGATAACATGACATTCCTGGTAAGAAATGGGGTAAGACTCATGCATCTTTGTCTCTAGTGTAAAACTAATTTGGCTCTGCTTGGGCTTGTGGGATACTGGTGGTTTTAAGTGAATTAGCCTGTACACCGTGGGCGGTGGTGAGTTAACCAGGAAATGAAGACAAAGTGAAGAGAGGCTGTCATAAAAATGAACCAGTGTGCTGGGAAGGAGGCAGTGTGAAATTAGAGCGTTTCACTCTCTCTCACACACACACACACACAGTCTACTATTACATAAAACATCAAAACAGTGTATTCAGGATCCCCAAACACACATACCTGAATTCCAGACACCATATTGTATTCTAACTATTGATAGAGAACTCATACCTGCAGATTAACATTAAAACAATGCACATCCAGAGTTGTTTCCATGGTGAAAACACCACCACTGAATGATCATTTGTTTTCCTTATTATCAAATCACTCTTCCGTTGTTTCATATAGGCAAACCCCTGAAATCATCATGATTAATTACATTGCTAAAAATGGGACTAAAAATGGGCCGTGGTTTACCAGCTGAGCCATTCTGGTTGGCTGGTTGGGCTTGAGGGAGGAGCTGACGGACACAGTGGACTTCTGGTTTGCGGCCTTGGTTGGTGCTGAATCTGAGGGCTTGACTTGGTCGCACTGCTGAATGAAGAGCTGCGAGTTTGGGGTGAGCTGACGGACAGCTGGCAGGCTCCTCTGAAAGAATTAATACATCAGCATCTCTGGTTGTATGTCTCTAATTTAGCTCATACCAAAGAGGCCGTGTCTCATTCATACATGAGCTATGAAGGTCTGATAATAGATTTCATCTTAAAATCAGGTCAAAAATGAGGTCAGCACCCTCATATACACCCATATGACTTTGTTGAAGTTGCTGGTAATATCTAAATGAGTTTTAACTGCATTCACCTTCAGGAAAGGCACTAGATATGGTTGAGGGGATGATTTGAGCTCCATATAGAGTTTTTCAGTAAACTCCTCTGCCTCTAGTTTCCCATCCTACATGTAGAGAAGAAAACAAAAGCCCTTTTTAAAACATAATGTATTCTAAAATATTGATTTTAAAAGCAGCAAGTGACATCATACCAGCAGGCCTTTGACAAGAGCTTTGACGTTCTGAGCCATGTTGGCCGAGCGAGTGCCGCTCGATGCTAGCTTCATAAGAGTGACCAGAAAGTTTTTACACTTCTTCACATTCTCCAAGGTCTCCTGATGATAAAGAAAATTAAACATGATCAGTTTTGTGATGCACAGTGAAAATATAAAAAAAAACATTGATATCAGCTAATACTGGATATTTAATTTTAAATATCAAAATGTACGTTTAGATCACCTAACCTCAGTTAATTTTTAAAAACTAATTTAAAATATTTGATTATCCTTTCCTTTTTGTTAATCACCTTTTTGTCATATCAAATGTGTTACGTCAGGCTTTTGAGGAATCTTTATTTAATCTTCTCTCAATCACCATAGTAGTACATTGCATTATATGTTCTTCTGCCCCATGCTTTAAACTACAGAGCTTTTGATAACAAAACTGAGCATTTAATTATCTAATATCAAAGGCATATTAATGGGAGATATAGAGTGACAACTGTTATTTATAAGCTTTTTCTGCAAGAAATATGCTATATTGTTATAAAAATATCACGAATTTACAAGCAATCAGAATTTTAGCGTACCTTTTGTGTATATAAAATTCAGAAAGCTCCATATTCTCTTAGATCATACTATATAAACCATAAACGCCTGATGTACCACATCATAAGACATTTTTTTAGTTTTATAATATTTTGTATAAATTTGTAAAAAAAAAAAAATCTTATATTTTATTATATGTCAGGCTTTCCAGGATTAAAATCTGTAAACACATAACTTGTAACATGAACTTACAGCTGTAACAGTGACTGGGGTTGCTGATGTGTTTGTGCTGGATCTGGCTGGTACATTAGGAGACACCATACGTGGGGCATTACCCTGGGTGGAGAGAGCACCTTTGCCCACAGACTGCAGAGAAAATGAAGCATAGACAAGATTAGGTTGATGAATGCACACTGAATGACCTACATTTCTATTTAAATCACTGAGGGAAAGCTAACAATGCATTTCAGTCAACATCTTGCCCTGAAGTCAGAGTATGAATCATTATTTTTGTTTTGTTGTTTGGATCAATAATTGATGCAGCCAAAGTGAGTAATACCTTTACAGCCGAAGTATTAATTATGGTAGTTGCAGTGACAGAATTAGTCCTCTGGTTAAAGGTCCCCGGTGTGCTGCTGTTTGGAGTAATTTGACTGGCTTTGATAACAGGCCCCATGGTAGAGCTGGGCTTTCTGATGGCTGTCCCTATAACACCGGCTGGTTTAATGATGGTAGCTCCTGTTGTACATGATGGTGTGAAAATAGCAGTCCCTGTAGCGGTGGGTGGTTTCTGAACGGCAGTCCCTGTAGTGGGGTTAAGTTTAATATTGGTAGTAGCTGATGCACTGGAAGGTGGGAAAGAAACTCTGATGATTGGTGTAGTGGTTACAGTTGTCTGTAAAAAACAAAAAGATATATGAAATAAAGTGGTGCATTTCCATAATAAATCAAATACTTGTAAGAGATATCTTATAGAATGGCTTTTTAAGCTTTTGGTAATGTCAGTGACTGCCAAATATGGTTAACTTCCTTTGTGAGAGAAGGCTGCTTCATGTTTTCATATGCATGCAGATGCATTTATTTTGTGACAAATAGTAAGCATTAAAGACTAAGTTTTTCCAACATAATTAGCTCTTTTCATAATTAGCCTATTTTCCCCACAAGATTGAAAAAAAATATATGGCTATATTTCTCACAATTCTAACTTTTTTCTCTGTATTCTGACTTCTAATTGTTCATAAATCGTTTTGCCACACATGGAAAAATTAAAAAGGTAATTGCTACTTCTCTCACAATTCTGACTTTTCTTCTCACATTTCTAATTTTATACCACACACATTGTGACCTTATTTCTTGCAATTCTGAGTCTGAATAATCAAAGTCTGAATTGTGAGATAAAGGGTTTTAATTTATTTATTTTTATACTGTGGCAGAAACCATAATAAATGTAAACGTTATCTAAAACAATATTTATTTTGCATTAAGTATGTATTTTTTACACAATTAAAATACATTCTATAATTAATATATAATTGTATTAATATTAAATAAATATTTTCAGACAGATGCTAATATTTCAAATATGAATGAATATATAACATTTCAAATGATTTAGTATGACGCTTTTCATGATCAAAATCATATAAATCTAATCATACGTAAAATGTGAAGAAAAGAAAAAAGATTAAAAAAAATTAAAATCTGAAAACTGCATAACTGCATAAAACAAGAAAATTGTCCACTGACCAAATTGTGTCCCTCTGGTGAGACTGGGAGCTCAAAGACCATAGTCTGAATATCATATGTTTATCTCACTGGATCTTTGTTTTTATTCCCAGCATTAAAAATAAGTGACCAAAATAGCACACCTGTGAGGATGGGGGTCTAACTATAGCAGAGGCATTGGCACTTGCTGGTTTTGGCAGCATTCCCTGAGCCTGAGCCTGGGCCAGAGCCTGCTGAGATACCAACATCAACTGCCCGCTGTCACTGCGGATTAACACCATTCCTTCAGAGGCAGGGGAGAGAGAGTAAGACATCGCCGAGACTGATAAGTAGGCTTGATGCGTAAGTACAGTAATACAGTTAGAATACACTAACAGACCAAGAAATGAAACCGTGGATCCTGAATCCACACGTAAACTCACCTTGTGGGACCTGGAAGTTGGCAGGCAGCTGCAGTGGCACAGTCTGAGGGGTGCGTGTCATTGGTACACTTTGTGATGGGGTGGAAATCCTTGGCAATGTCACGACTGCCCCTTTGGCTGTGGTCAGTGTGGTGACCCTGGGCTGGCTAATGGCCACGGAGCTAACAGAGACCCTTCCAGGCTGAGGAGCCAGTGCCAAACTGGTGGCCCCTGGTCCCTGAACATTAGACGTCACCACCCTGGCCCCTATAACCACTGGTGTGGTGGATCTGATCTGTGCAGGGCCTGCTATGACCTTTGGAGCAGCTTCAGATGAGGCTGAGCTCATAACTGTTACAGGCCGCAGACTAGCAGAGTTGGATAAATCAGTCTCTGTCTTTGGTTTTGGCCGTTCTCCTTCCCCATTAGGAGAAGCTAAATCTGGTTTGCTGTTTTCAGAGGTGTTAGCATTAGCGTTTGAGTCTGACGCCTCTTTTTTCTTGTCTAATGTGGTTTGTGAAGTTTCCAAAGACTCCTCAATGTAGCTTTTTTGCGCGTCGTTGTTGTTTTCTTCGTTTTTTGTTTGCGCGCGAGTCTGATCATTGTCTAATTGGTCTGAACCCGATGTTTCCGACATTATTTAGTCTACTTTGACGATGTATTAAACACAGGTTGAATAATTTGATATAGAGAGAATAAACCTGAAACGTTTTTCAATCTATATGGTCGAATAATCAAATTTATATGTACAAATGCGCGGGCGACGCGACGAATATACAACATTCGCCATTTTAACAGTTGGAGGTGGAGTTTTTCATTCATTCGAAGGATTCGAATCATTTGAATTCATCAGAACTATTCATGACTCGTCGGTTCGTTCATCGACTCTTTCTGTACGCTACACAGTTACGCCAGCAGGTGGCGACAAGTGAATGTTGTGTGTGTGTTGTGTGTGTGTGTGTGTGTGTGAGTGAATCATTCAACCGATTCGCTAAAAGCACCGAGCCGTTCATGACGGGAAACAAGCGTTTATGAGTGAGATGCTTCGTTCAGTGCCTTTCCGGATCTCGTTTAGATTCAAAACTCTTAATCGACTCGTTCAGTCAAGGGCGTATTGATTCAATAGATCCAACCAATAAAATGCTAACTTGAATGCCATTTGGTTTTAGGTTTTGATCAATGAGCGCGCGGGAGTTAAGTTGATTCAAAACATCAGTATCAAGAGGACATCTAGCTTGTCTAAGTTGTTTAATACCCGAGCCTCTGTCACCGTTGCATTCATTTATTAATGCAAGTTAATTTAATGACAGTATTGTATTGTATTGCTTAAATAAAGTCTAAAGACAATCCCTTGAAACTTGTGCGTTATGTTGAAGGCATATTTTCCATGTTAATAAACAAGTCTTGGTGATTTTTCAAAACTTTTATTAACAATGTCACATTACATTCCTCTCAAACTTTAATCTCATGGATTATAAACCAGTTTTAAGTGTAGCCAGACACTGTAAATTTATGATAAAAAACAACTTTTTTGTGTAGTATTTAAAAGTAAATATACTAGAAGTTACAACATAAATTCGTCAGATTGGCTCGACAGTTTTGTATTTGAACTTGTCTGTTAAAATGAAGAACAGTTGGGGAAATATACTTTTTAATGAAATCTTTCAGATCATTCAATTTCATGACTGCGTTTGACAAAAGGAGGGTTCGTCTAGTCATACGATCCCTCAGAAACCCACAGCTGTGATTTATCCTTTATATGTGTGTGTATTTTTCTAATTAGAGCTGCTATTCCTCTCTGGTGTGATATGCTATTTATGAGAGAAACACTTGAAGATTAGCAACATAATTATTCATCAAACAGCTTATTAAATAAGTATGGCAGCTGAAATTCTTTACAGGATGTCATATATAAAGTGTAACATTAGTTTAGCCTCTTCCACTCCTAGCTGGCATGGTGAAGACAAATCCAGCAAAAGTGCAGTCTGGCAGTCTTGAAGTTTTAATACAAACCTTCACACAGAGAATCAAATGGAGACCACTCAGTATAGTCAGAGACGTTCAGAAAAAGTTCCCGTTTGAATTTCAACATTATTTTATCTTATTTGAAACGATTTATTTAGGGACAGTACCAATGAAAAAATGTCTCAGAGGATTACAACATAAATCAAAACATCCCTTATATTCAGTTAAAAATACCATATCCAGTTTATTGTTTGTGAGAGTGGGCAGCTAATCCAGCAGTTCCTGTTTGATTCGAATGACGGAGGTCGTGACCCCACGGTGACTTCGTTTGATCTCTCTCCTCAGAACGTACTCACTGAACTGGGTTGAGTCCACACCACCTCCACAAGAAGCAGCAATCTCAAAACCTCTTTGCTGCAGTCGCTCCAGAACCTGACGAACACAAACATTCCCAAACACACACAAAATTATTATCCTTTCATATTCTACCAACAGTAAACCATTAATATACATAGTGTTCAAATGTTTGGGGTCAGTAAGGTTTTGAAGTCTCTTATATTCACCAAGGCTGCATTTGATTAAATTATTACTTATTAATTTATTTATTATTAAATTATTTTAAAATGTAATTTATTTCTGTGATGGCAAAGCTGGATTTTCAGCAGCCATTATTCCAGTCTTCAGTGTCACATGATCCTTCAGAGATTATTCTAATAACCTGGGGTTTGGTGCTCAAATCATGTTAAAAATAGTCAGTTGTGCTGCTTAGTTTTGATCATTTTAATGCATCCTTGCTGAATAGTTTGTGTTGACAAATGTGTTTATACAGCTTGAGTTTCAAATGCAAAAAAAATACAGTATGCATGGATGTACATACTTGCTAAGGATGTGGAGCTTGAAGACTGACATGGAACAGAATAAATTGTTGAATAAAGCTGGTATTTTTGTTTTCTTTGCGCACAAAAAGTATTCTCGTAGCTTCATAACATTACAGTTGAATAACTGATGTCACATGGACTATTTTAACGATGTCCTTATACCTTTCTGGGCCTTAAACGTGTCAGTTGCGCTGCTATCTATGGGAGGGTCAGAGAGCTCTCGGATTTCATCAAAAAATATCTTAATTTGTGTTCCGAAGATTAACAAAGATCTTACGGGTTTGGAATGACGTGAGGCTGGGTAATTAATAACAGAATTTTAATTTTTGGGTGAACTATCCCTTTAAAGAAGTACTATAAACAATCACTGTTTGCGAAGACTCTTCAAATTTCTGCTTTTGTGTCCCACAGAGAGAAAAAAAGCAGCATATGGATTTAGAACGACATGAGTAAATTGTGACAATTTCATGTTTGTGTGAACTATCCCTTTAATTGAACACCCCTGGCACAAAATCACTGTCGTCTTCAGTTAGAAAAACAACACAGCGAAAGTGTTATAAACCATCTGTCCAGCAGCTCTCTCAACTGAACAAAATGAGATACTTAAACCACTTGCTTATTCTTGTCTTTCTTTCTGTCTGTTTCTCCCTCTCACTCTCTCTCTCTCTCTCTCTCGCTGTTTCTTCCAGTCCTGCAGATATTCACTCCACAGAACTGTGAGATCACATTCCATTAGTGTGCCTTAAGGATGTCCCTTCCTCTTTTGCTCTCCAGCACTGCGTCACTAAAATTCCCATCACTCCCTCCCTCCATCTACAGTTTTCCACTATCTTTCTCTTTCTTGGTCTTTTTTTTCCCCCTCCAACCTCTCATTTACAGGCCAAAGTTTCTGTCTGTCTGCACTGTGTGACTTTCCATCATGCTTTTGTCCTTCAACCCTCTTTTTCTCTCATTTTTCTTTCCTGTCTTCTGCCTCTACTTTTCTCAATCTCCTGCTTCCATTAGTGTGACGGCAAGTGCCAGGGGCCAAAAGATTTAATAAGCAAACAGGATTAGACAGCCTCTAGACACACACATACACATACACACACACAGTATGAAAAGGTTACAGAGCACAGTATAGGAAAAATTGAGCTCATATTGTACATTCATTCCTGACATGAATCATGGGCCATTGTTTGTCGTTTCTAATGCAAAATCAGCTGATGTTTCTGGATGAAGTTGTTTTAAAAGACTTGCAGATTTCATTTGAAGTGGTTACATGTGGTGTAACCATCAAGTAAAAAAAATATATATTTTCCTTACACTGTAGATACATGCAAGTATACACTTCTTGATCATTATTTAAAAGTATAATAAAAAGTATAAATAAAAAACTAAAATTTAAATTTATTCAGCTTATAATGATTATATATCATTAAAGTTTTGTAAAGTGAATAAGCTGAATTAAAAAAAAATTCCCTAAGAAAAAAATAAATGTTGTGTAAAAAACTGAAATAGTATTTTCTTGCAAAACATACTCTAATAATCTTTATTTACGACTTTGAAAAATATTCAAAATAAAAATCAAATTTTTTTAGTATACTTAAGTTTTTCTTTTCAAGATTTTCATTCTTTAAATGAGAATCTGTACTTCATCATGATATCAGGACAGCTGTACCACATTTTTGTGTGACATTTTTGACTTTGCATGGCTCGTGAATTCACACAAATCAGTAAAAAAGTAGTCAATACTTAACATTTTTTTATTTATTATACAAATAAATAAATAATTAGCATTGGCTGCCGAGTGAGTGGTGTTTAAGGTGTCACCCACCTGTACAGAGTTGAGGTGGCAGTATCCGTTTAGAGGAAAGCGTATGACGTGAGTGGAATCATGGTTCCAGCCTGCATTGACAGAGTTGCACATGACGTCTCCTATCTCTGGGAAGATGTCCTCGATGAGGGCTTTATCGCCACTGAGCGTTATCCTCTCGCCCAGCTCGGGGGCCACGCGCACTACCACACACTCACACATGCGTGATGTGCACCTAGAGTCCTGCTCAGAACGCCAGCGCTCCAGCTCGGCCTGCAGAGGCTGCAGCTGGAAATATCGTGCCTCCTCGTACAGCAGAGAGTAGTCCTACACACAAAGATACACAGATATATGGCACATCTGATACTTAAGGAATGATTCACCTAGAAATGAAAATTCAGTCTTTGTTTATGGCTGTTACGGTACTTTTATTTTGTTTTTGGACAGCTCCTGGTCTCTATGAACTGTTGTATGGCAAGAGATGTCTATTGATTCTTCAAATTATTTTACTTCTGTGTTTCAATGATGGTTATTGACAGAATGTTAATGTTGTGGTGAACTATTCCTTTATTCTTTTTAAAATCTGACTATAACATTGATAATAATGCAGTGTAAGATTTAAATACCTTAAAGTCATCTGGGATGAGCAGTTTTGAGGTCCTGAGGAAGTTTAATATGTAGCGGAACATGTGTCCATCCCGATCTATAAAATAATGCTGCTTCAGGCTATCCAATACAATGGGCTCCGTGCCATCAAACAAACGACCAATCCTGTGAGAGGAACAGACAGATATTAAAATATTTAGATGTAATCAAACAACAATGATTTGCTTTCTTATGAAAGGTTTTTCTCACACACATTCACTGGTATTCCTATCATTATGGGGACACTTTAATGGTTTTTACACTGTACAAACTGTATTTTCTATCCCCTTACCCTAAACCTACCCCTCACATAAAACTTTCTGCCTTTTTAGATTTTCAAAAAAACAACAACAACTACAGTACATTCTCTATGATTTCTAAGCTTCTTTCCTCATAGGGACCAAAAATGTCCCCAAAAGGTAAAAATTTACTGGTATTACTATCCTTGTTGGTCCCCATAGTGCAGGGAATACCAGGTACACACACACACACACACACACACACACAATTAATTACACATTCTAACATACAATCAGTCTGACAGCAGTTTCATGTGCTTCTAGACAGAGTAAGTTTTAACATTAAATGCATATTTCACACAGAAATAAAAATTCTGTCATTAATTACTCCATCTCATGTCGTTCCAAACCCGTAAGACCTTCGTTCATATTCGGAACACAAATTAAGATATTTTTGATGAAATGTGAGAGATTTCTGACCCTGCATAGACAGCAACTTAACTACCACATTCAAGGCCCAGAAAGGTAGTAAGGACATCATTAAAATAGTCCATGTGACAACAGTGGCTCAACCGTAATTTTATGAAGCTAAGGGAATGCTAAAATAACTTTATTCAACAATTCTTCTCTTCCATGTCAGTCTTCGATGCACGTTCACGAGTACCACAACGCTTCATAAAAGTACGGTTGTACCACAGATTTCATCAAAAATATCTGAATTTGTGTTGCAAAGATGAACGAAAGTCTTACGGGTTTGGAACAACATGAGGGTGAGTAATTGATTACATAATTTTTGGGTGAACAATCCCTTTAACTGCACTAACCCACAATATTCTTATATACAAATATACAAATGCTGTCATGTGAAATTAATACATAGCGATCCATTCTACATGTGTTTTAAAAGGCCAATTAAAGGACTAATGTCTCTTAACTACAATAGTAATGGTATTACCAATGTACTGTCTTTTTTTGTTTTTGTTTTTTTGCTTGCGTTTAAAGAGATGTCAGTTTGCAGAAAATAAACCACTGAAACAATCTGAGGAAAAACTGTAGTGACTAGGTGCTGCTAGGATGTTCCTGGATTTGATGAAAGTTTGAGAACCACTGTGCTAAAATATTCATTAAAAACAATCATCTGAGTGTGCTCATGTAAATATACGACTGTCCAACAGCAGATTTGACAGTTCTTTCGGTCAGCACAGTGTGCCTGAACTGTAGCCTGCATCTGCATCAGCATCACGGAGGGCATGGCTGGAGGCGGCGACCATCATTGCTCCTGACGACGCAAATGTCATCATCCAGCGCCCTGCTTCCTGGCTCCATGATGAGTGCGTTGTCATATTGATGTTGTTTGTGATAAAGTAGCCAAGGGGAGAATGGATCACAACTGTCACTGATGCCAATGCTCTCTGAAACATCTACTTGACAATAAAGGCTTTCCAAAGCCTATACTAGATTATACCAGACCCGTTTGATACGGTATGGGAAAATATGTGTTTCTATGCCACTGTAAGGGACAGTGGGAGGCGGAAACCGTGTGAGACATGTGAGCAGTTGTGAGACAGGATGCTAGTCTGGCTCAAAGCGCTTCAGGCTCCTTTTGGCCTGTGCTCTGATGTTTGACTCTGTCAGCAGCTACAAGACAATAATGCTCTTTGGCATTGCAGAAATATACCGGTCAGTGAGCTAATAAGCACAGACAAGCCACACACACACACACACACACACACATATATAGAGCAAACACACATCATGAAGGACTTGTGTGTGAACAGATGCGTTCAGAGGATGAAATGCGTGTTAGAAATTTTAGGCTGACTGCCACACGAATTGGAATACAGTGGAATAAAATGTCATTTTGATTGGTCAACAGAACACCTTTGAACACCTCCCTCATCTAATACTTGGGCAGTTTGTTTCTAAAATGTTTGGAATTTCAATTCCTGGTTCTGGGATCAACAATTCCTCACTGTTGCTTTCAATTCTTTTTTTAATTTTTCTAATCTTTCTAACTTTTCTAATGTTCACCTAATCTTACTGTGACTACATGAGATGAAAGCTTACATCCTTTTAAACTTCCTTAATAATGGATGAAATGTAGTGATGTCGAATGATTAATCGCAATTAATCGCATCCAAAATAAAGGTTTTTGTGTACATAATATGTGTGTGTAGTGTGTACTGTGTATATTTATTATGTATATATAAATACACACACATGCATGTATATATTTAAAAAAAAAAGTGTTTATATATTAAATATATTTATTTATAATATAAATTATATGAATAGAAATATATACATGTAAATATTTTAAAAATATATACTGTATATGTGTGTCTCTTTATCCACATAATAAATATACACAGTACACACATATATTATATATAAACAAAAAAAATTATATATTTATGTATAATATAAATTATATGTGACCCTGGATCACAAAACCAGTCTTAAGTCGCTGGGGTATATTTGTAGCAACAGCCAAAAATACATTGTATGGGTCAAAATTATTGATTTTTCTTTTATGCCAAAAATCATTATGATATGAAGTAAAGATCATGTTCCATGAAGATATTTGGTAAATTTACAACTGTAAATATATTAAAACTTAATTTTTTATTAGTAATATGCATAGCTAAGAACTTAATTTGGACAACTTTAAAGGCGATTTTCTCAATATTTTGATTTTTTTGCACCCTCAGATTCCAGATTGTCAAATAGTTGTATCTCGGCCAAATATTGTCCTATCCTAACAAACCATACATCAATGGAATGCTTATTTATTCAGCTTTCATATGATGTATAAATCTCAATTTCGAAAAATTGACCCTTATGACTGGTTTTGTGGTCCAGGATTACATTTATAATGTTACAAAAAAAATCTATTTCAAATAAATGCTGTTCTTTTGAACTTTCTATTCATCAAAGAATCATGAAAAAAAGCATCACCATTTCCACAAACTGCAGCACAACTGTTTTCAACATTGGCAATAGTAAGAAATGTTTCTTGAGCACCAAATCAGCATATTAGAATGGTTTCTGAAGGATCATGTGACACTGAAGACTGGAGCAATGGCTGCAAAAAATTCAACTTTGTCAACACAGGAATAAATTACATTTTAGAGTAAAATAAAATAGAAAATAATATTTTAAATTGCAATATTAGTTAGTTTAACTGTTTTACTGTATTTTTGATCAAATAAATGATAAATGTTGCCTTGTCGACCATAATAGACTTCTTTCAAAAACAAACAAACAAGAAAATAATTCAGACCCCAAACTTTTCAACAGTAGCATTGAATTAATACATTGAATTCATTTGTTTTTACCCAATAAAAAAACCCATCTACCTTAGAGATAAGAGTCGCTCCCTTTTACTCAAGAAGAAACAAAACGGCAGGCTCCTCCCAGTTCATTCTGTCCAGTTTGGACCTCCAGGTGAGAAATGATTCTGCACCACTGTCCTGTATGGCACAAACACAGCAGTGAACAAGAATCAAAACTTCAAAACTACCCAGTAAGAGTCACTTGACTTAAGCATGCACATCAACAGACTGAAGATTTCCTTGTGCCAGCTCATGCATAGTGGAAATGATCTTGGCAATGGGACAGTGATATGACCTCACTTCCTCTCCTTTCAGGCTAAAATTTTAAGTAGTCTGAAATGTGTGGCTTTTTCTCAGATATATCTTGTTGTGCAACAGATTTCTGGAACAAACACGTCATGTTGCCCCAAACAGAGGAGCTGTATTTACAACCTCATCAAGAATACCGCTTTTGTCTTCAGAACTCGTAACAGACTAAAGGCAATTGACACAAGCATGTACAGCAGCTATTTCTGTAGGGTGGGTGTGTGTTGGGTTGAAGTGGGGTGTTAAAAACATGCTCTTCCCTCTCGGTCGCCCATGAGTCCCCCTTGTCCACCCTCTCAAAAACCCTCAACCATCACACAATGGTTGTCTGTCTCCAAAGTCCCCGCTTGACTCTGGAGGAATGTCCGGCTTGGATCGGACCCAGTGTGCACGTCTTAACACTGCGCTGGGACTGTGAGGTCACCATTGCAGCAACCCCAAAGACACGGTCAAACCGTCACAGGTCCCTCCTCACAGACCGAAGTTCTCTCACATGAGGCAATGTTACAGAGGAGACAGTCGGTAATCTGGTGACTCATTTAAAGACTTGTGGTTCTAGACTGATTGCAGTCACAAAGAACAACTGTGGATGAAATATTTTACACATTCTTTAAAATATTTTTCTTTAAATATTTATGTTTGAATAAATTAGCATAATTAGAACAAAATATACACTACTGCTTGAAAGTTTGGGGTTAGGATTTTTTTTAAAAATATTTTAAAGCAGTCTCTTTGTATTTGTATTTACTGACACTTTTGATTTAAAGTGACTTTGCTGAATAAAACTATTAATTTTTGTACAGTAGTGTATATTCACAAAAAATCCTACAGAACTATAGAAAGAGATTTTTTGTTTGTATCATAAAAAATGCAGTCTAAGTGTGCACTATTGGCATCTATACGTGGTTATTTCAGAGGTTTCAGCTGGGGGCCAGATGGCACATTCTGTCAACCAATAATAAAATAGAGGATTTTACCATGGAAAAGTAACCGCAGGTTTTCTCCAAAACAATTATCCTTAATTAATGCAATACTAAATTAATTGGGGATGTTGTCTACGCACATGGCAACAGATTCCACTACTGCTGTCATGACTGCTGATGTATGCTGGACTGGTGTCAGTAATTATGTTTATACGATGCTTTTCACACTAGGAGTTTCCACCTATAGAATCCATTCACATCATGCAGTGCTAAGCAATTTATACTATATCAGTGATCAATTTTGTGACATATTCACATTGATTTACTATTTCTGGGAGTTTCTGATGTTATGGAGACAGATATCAGGGCAACCTGGAAGCCCTGGTTGAATTGGTTTTACTTCTTAAAAGGTGTCATTCAATGAATACAGTAAAGAGATGAAAATATAATGGAACTACCTATAGCACAGTATCTTAGAACATAGCTATAATATGAGCTTGTAATGTATAGTTCTTGAAATGTTTTAAATTAGCACTAGTTTTTTGTGCTATAAGATTTGGAATGTTTGCCATGGTAACCATTTCAAAAACATACACAACTAGGTATCGCTGGGGTATATTTGTAGCAACAGCCAAAAATACATTGTATGGGTCAAAATTATTGATTTTTCTTTTATGCCAAAAATCATTATGATATGAAGTAAAGATCATGTTCCATGAAGATATTTGGTAAATTTACAACTGTAAATATATTAAAACTTAATTTTTTATTAGTAATATGCATAGCTAAGAACTTAATTTGGACAACTTTAAAGGCGATTTTCTCAATATTTTGATTTTTTTGCACCCTCAGATTCCAGATTGTCAAATAGTTGTATCTCGGCCAAATATTGTCCTATCCTAACAAACCATACATCAATGGAATGCTTATTTATTCAGCTTTCATATGATGTATAAATCTCAATTTCGAAAAATTGACCCTTATGACTGGTTTTGTGGTCCAGGGTCACATATAATAGATGCTGATAATAATCATTCATTGATCTATTCATGTAGTCCAGAGCGGTGCTCAAAGTTTATAAGATTAGTTTATTCTTTTTTTATATACTTTAAAGACCTAGAAAAAAATGTGTGTTTGTGCATCAGTGTCAGCGTCACATTACAGTACCATGAAAATGAGTGGTTAGAAATAAGTCAACTTTCTATTCGCAAAACCTCAGAATTGATTCTTTTTGTTTTTGGAATAAATTCCCAGCCCTATCTATTAGACTATGGTGTCCATTTCTATATGGTCTTGTGTCTGTGTGTGAAATTTACCTGGACTCTGGGTATTTGGTTAATGTTGCCAGGCTGCTGGTATACATGTGACCCCCTACATCAATGTGGACCGGCGCGTTGGTCTTTGTGAGCTGTGCGGGTGTGGGGATGCCAGCTGTGCTCAGCGGGGAGACCGGCGAATGTGCCATGATCGGCCGAGTCGACATGCCCACACTGTTGCTGCGATTCTCCTGAGAAAAAAAAGATAGGTAAGAAGAAATTTCAAGATTAATATTTATAGCAGGAGGTCAAGTGAGTCAACATGAAATGGCATTTGAAACCAGTTTTACTTGGAAAAAAGTTTAAGCATCAGGATTTGATTGGATTGCAAAAAGCGGACACAGAACGTAGTTATACTGCCTTAGGAAAATAGGAAACAAGTTGTATGAACTTTTTTATACTTTAATAGAGATCGAATTTATTAATCAAGATTTGATCGGATCATGAAAATTGGGCATTGAATGAACCAGAATGGAGTCAAGTGGTTGGAAGGGATGGGTTGAAGAAGTAAAAGGGTTTTGTGACGTCAGCCAAAAAGAAATTTCTCAGGCCCATGAGCGAAAGCTGAGGGCCTGTGATGGCCTTTGATTTGGGCTGTCGTGCCGTGTCATATTACAAGACAGCAGAAAAAATAGGGAGGAAAAAAAGACATGCCACTGAAGCATTTATTCATTTAACTTAAAAAATCCTTAACATTTTTTTTTTGCATTAAAAATGCCTATTTTAATAATATAGTTGGATATAATGCAACATTTACTCTCAGCCCTTCATAGCAAACCACTGGTTTAAATTTTACAAAGGCAAATTTCTTTTTCTTTGGAATATTATGTCGATGTATTGTACAAAAGGAGCATGCATTACATAAACAGGTGTCAATTTTGATTTCATGTGGACTTGATCTCTGTCACTAGCTGAAACCAAACAGAATCGCAAGTTTCCTGAACACTCCTACAGCCCCTTTTGCCTCAAACTCCCACCATCCATTGTCCAGAAAACAGGTAGTTTGGTGATTCAGACAAAGCATGGTTTTAAAAATGCCATGGGGCAACAATGTTTCTGGGAATCAAGTTTTAAATGGCTCGCTTATAGCACTCTCTGCACACTAAACTAGAATAGGAAAGTATTTTAACCGAAAATATTGAAGCAGCCTCTTCGTTTGGTTAATGTGTCACGAGTGTGGAATGGGAGCACAGCGCTAAATGGTTTACAACATAAACACAGATAATCATTTCTACCTTGACAGCTACATTACAATATAAGTGGAAAGAATTAAATTGACCCGTTATGGCATTAATGGTGATTTGGCTGTCAGCACTACACAACATTACAGTAGCGCCACTCTCATTAGCATCAGTAGGGGCTCATTCCATGGGCTTTGTCTGACATAATATCTGCTTGTGCTGGGAAATAACTGTTTGCTAAATCTCAGTGGTCACTCTCTACTGAGGCGCAATGAAACTGCCATGGGCAGAGTTTCCTTTAAAGATGAAAAACAGAAAAAAGTAAACTGTAACATAAGTATACTTGTGTACTTAGTGCACTATCAATGCATTTTTCGCCGAGAGCGGAGTAACAATATCTGAGTCGACTGTCTTACAGAATGAAACATGCTGAGAGAATGAGTACAGCGGACTGGCTTATACAGCGACCTGAAAAACAAGCATTAACCCTTGGTAACACACAGAACATGTGCAAGTAAACATGTATCCAGGCTAACACATTAAAGCACTAATGATAAACATCTCTGGCACAACTGGGTGTTTTAGCGGGTGCAGTTTTCTAATGGTGGCTGAATGGGGCATTATGCCTATGGGAAGACTAACTTGGGTCAAAAAGGCATTTTCTTATGCATCACTTTTTTTTAAAGTATTTTATTTTCTGGCTAATTTTATATTTGCAGTGTAGACAATGAGGAAAATAGAGCATGTGGTGGAAAATGTTTGATTTTATTGATTTGGCTTTTGACAAAAATAAGATTGTACAGTCAACATATATATATATATATATACACAGGCAACACATATATAAAAAAACGTAATATATTTGTGCCTTAAAAAACAAAGCTAGTTCAGTGACCTGTGCAGTAAATAAGTACAACCCAATAAAGTTAAAACAAGAGTTACATGAACAAACCCATTTATTATTCCACTGTCACGGATGGTGCCTGGAGCCAGAGAAGGGTGAGCTATTGGCTCTGCCATTAGCTAATTTGAAAGATGTTGACACAAACTTAAAGTATACTCTGGAATTGAGGATGCTCAAACTAAACAAGCAGGGTAGGTTCATTATTGCAGTAGTGATGTGAGAGAGTTTAAATGGAGCTGAGCTCTTTGCAGTATTTATGGTGATGAGTAAATGTACATATTGGAATATTTCTGTAGATTATTTGTGATTTGAGAGTGAGAGGCAGAAAGAGAGTTGGTAAGATATATACAGGTCTGTAGATCTAGTCAAAAACATCAAAATAAAAGTGAATGAAAATGGTGCAATGGATATCTACATATCATTGCTAAAGCAGAGCTTATTAGTGAGTGATAAATAAACAAATAAATAAATGGCTTGCTTTGAATACAAGTATGAATACGTCTATTATAATGTGTCATTAGTGATTTCTTGAACAGTGTTATAATGGAGTATCATAAGCAACATGTGTCAGAAACTACTACAGTGTTGGTTTGATTAGTGTACATATCGTTCTAAACTTCAGATGACAAAATAATAAATTTGTATACAAAATAACTTCAAAAGTTTGTGGTTAATATTTTGATACTTTATGCTTTTTTTAAATTGATTTTGAAAGTGACAGTAAAGACATCTATAATGTTACAAAAGATTTCCATTTCAAATAAGTGTTGTTCTTTGGAACTTTTTATTCATAGAATTCTGAAAATAATAATTGCATCATGGTTTCCCCAAAAATATTAACTATTAAATATTATAATATTAACACTGATAATAATAAATGTTTCTTGAGCAGCAAATCAGAATATTAGAATGATTTCTGAAGGATGATGTGACACTCAAGACTGATGTAATGCTGAAATTACAGGAATACATTATGTTTTTAATTATATTACAATTAAAATAAAAAACAACATGAAATATTTCATTATATTACTGTTTTTAAAGTATTTTTGATCAAATAACTGCATTTTTGGTGAGCATAAGAGACTTTTGAACAGTACCTTTAAATGCAAAATATGTAAAACGATAAGCCTAAATAATGCATATGACTCAGTGGATGCATGAGGTAAAAAGTGTCCCAAAGTTTCAAAGTCTCTGACCCAGACTCTTGATTGTTAAATCATCTCCCCTCATCTCAGCATGCACAGCAACCGAGGAAGATATGAAAGCAAAGATGCACTTTACATCAGTTAATTAGCAAGGAGGGAGCATGATATAATTGGATGTGAATGTGAAATTACCAAGTGTCATAATTGACGAGGCCTTTCAAATTTTTTTCCAGGACTCTCTTCCCCTTCTAGGTGTCGCTAATACATACTTACCCCAAACTTTTTTTTTTAAGACAGGTATATACATGCTGTGATTTTAGTGCATGACAACAAATATAATTTTTTTTTTCAACATTAACATTCATAATGACAATATTGCTGAGGTTACATTAAAAAAGCACAGGTATAAACTCTGGAGGATGAATATTTAAGTACTGTAGAGCACTGTTTAATTCTGATCATTAATATAGTGTAATGCAGCTGAAGAACACACTAAACAGCTCATCTCATGCATTATATTTAGGAGTCCATGTTTTTTCTGGAGCCCAGCACCGGTGCAATATTAGCTCATGCCTCCGCAGGCAACGAATGCTTTTATTTTTCACACTCACCTTCATGCTGAAGGGTGAAGAAATCAGTGCCTGTTTTAGTGCAGCTTATAAAGCATAATACTATTCACCAACATATGAACGAATCGATCTTTATCACATCCCCAAATGGACCACCGCTGGCAATTTGAGCTGCTGCCCCTCGGCAAAGATGGAAATGATGGACTTGACGGGGAGTTAGTTAGAAAAAAGGACATTAAAGGTGTATTAATCTAATAACAGACCTCAAAAACACATATTAACTCCAAAAATTAATCCAAAATGAAAACGTACAGTTCCGTTTGTGTGGGGACCAAGTGGCACTGGAGATACACCAGCATAACAAAATTGACATTCTAATGAAGAAGTAAATCAGGGATTTGCTGACAAATGTTCCATGCAAAATGACACACAGATGAGTCAAGTTTGACATCCCACGTTCTTGTCTCAAATGATTAATTTGCATAAATATGCTCGGTGTGAAAACCCAACTGTCCTCTGACTGATGTGATTGACAGACAGCAGGGCCGCTGGTAAAACTAGTCTGAAGCGCTATTCTAAGACCGTGTCACGTGTCAAAAACGTTTCGACGTGCTAAAGACATGAAATCGCCGTTACCTGTGAAGGCAGCATACGAGGACTCTCTCCGTTGGGTTCGCAACGAGCGGAGACTAGCGCGGTGACAGCCGGAGTGTCCGCGCGCGCGCAGAGTCTTTTCGGCGATGCCCCCGGTTCCGCAACGCTTACCGGACAGACGAGCGTCCGCGGGCGCTTGATCACCTTCTGCGGTTTAAGCTCGAGCTCGGCCTCGCAGCGCAGCACGTGCTGCAGGTGCGTTTCTCCGTTGACCGTTTCCGGAGAGGCGCGGAGAGGCGCTAACTTTGACCCGATGCCCGCAATGCCGTTGAGCGTTGCTATGGAGACGGCGCCGATGCAGTGGTTGGTGTAGGTCTTTGACAGTTTGGCGGCACGCGACAGCATCTGCATCCTCGTGCCCAGCAGGTTCTTACCGATAGCTTTATTCTCGTACCACGTCGTGTCGGTCTCGCTGCAGTGGTCCCGCGGGCGCTGGAAGAACGCCTTGCAGAGAGGATTGCGCTTCGAGAGGTACTTGACGAAGCTCGCGTAGGGACAGAACTCCGTGGCGGTCTCGTACATGCGGGGCAGGTTGTCGTCGTCCGTGTCCGTTCTTTTCTTCGTCCAGGACGCGGAACGGGACTTGTGGTACGGCCCGAGCGCTTTGAAGTACACAAACTTGCGTCCGTCCTCGTCCGCGGCCAGACCGAAAGAGTCCTCCTCGAGCTCGCGCTGGTTCTCCCGCCCCCGAGTGCAGAAGTACATGCAAGTCTCGAACCAGACTTTGTTGAGCAGCCCGAACGGAGAGCTGGCGCTGAAAACGGCCGACGTGTAGAGCTTTTTCAGGTCGGAGCGCGTGATGGCTTGCTTCTGCACCACGGGACCGGCGCCCTGCTCTTCCAGCTTGCGTATGACCGCGGCGAGCGCGAGGTTGGCGCTGCGCAGCTCGGGGTCCTTGGTGAGGTCTAGCGTGCGGCAGAAGGTGGGCTCGTTCAGGTAGCGGTTGAGCGAGCTCCGGATGCTGATGAGGGAGGACTTGCTGTACAGCTGTCCGCTTTTGGAGCGCGCCTCTGAGTAGAAGGAGCGCAGCACTTTGCAGAGCGCGTGCTTGTCCATGCTCTCAAAGTCCGTACTTTGCGCCTTCTCCGTCAGGTACTCCCGGAAGATTCGCACCGCGTACCGGGTGGCCAGGCGCGTGTTCTCGCTCAGCCTGGAGCGGTGCACGTCTCCCTCGGGTCCCGCGTCCAGAGCGGCGAAAAGCGTGTCCCTCGTCGCCGCTGAGTCGAGCTGGTCCGTATGGCGCATAAGGACCGCTTCCCCCGTTTCCACGGCAGCAGCGCAGCTGTCGGGCTCCCCGCACTCCTCCCACTCCAACTCGGCTTCCTCTTCTGACACTTCTCCCTCTTCCCCTGTGATCTGGATCTCCTGAATCTCTTCCTCCTCTTCCTCGCCCGAGCCTCCGTCTCTCTCCCGTTCCCCCGCCATCGGGTCCGGTTCATCATCTTTACAGCAGTGGTCCCCGCTGCCAGGCATTCTCGCCATATTGCAGTCTGACAGTGTATGAGTCCCGAGGCACTGCGCATGCGCTATATTGGACCGCAGAGCTGAGA
>NW_015505933.1:260605-278981 GCF_001515645.1 Sinocyclocheilus grahami
TCCAGCTTGCGTATGACCGCGGCGAGCGCGAGGTTGGCGCTGCGCAGCTCGGGGTCCTTGGTGAGGTCTAGCGTGCGGCAGAAGGTGGGCTCGTTCAGGTAGCGGTTGAGCGAGCTCCGGATGCTGATGAGGGAGGACTTGCTGTACAGCTGTCCGCTTTTGGAGCGCGCCTCTGAGTAGAAGGAGCGCAGCACTTTGCAGAGCGCGTGCTTGTCCATGCTCTCAAAGTCCGTACTTTGCGCCTTCTCCGTCAGGTATTCCCGGAAGATTCGCACCGCGTACCGGGTGGCCAGGCGCGTGTTCTCGCTCAGCCTGGAGCGGTGCACGTCTCCCTCGGGTCCCGCGTCCAGAGCGGCGAAAAGCGTGTCCCTCGTCGCCGCTGAGTCGAGCTGGTCCGTATGGCGCATAAGGACCGCTTCCCCCGTTTCCACGGCAGCAGCGCAGCTGTCGGGCTCCCCGCACTCCTCCCACTCCAACTCGGCTTCCTCTTCTGACACTTCTCCCTCTTCCCCTGTGATCTGGATCTCCTGAATCTCTTCCTCCTCTTCCTCGCCCGAGCCTCCGTCTCTCTCCCGTTCCCCCGCCATCGGGTCCGGTTCATCATCTTTACAGCAGTGGTCCCCGCTGCCAGGCATTCTCGCCATATTGCAGTCTGACAGTATATAAGTCCCGAGGCACTGCGCATGCGCTATATTGGACCGCAGAGCTGAGAGCTTTTGGTGCGTTTTTAGTGACCTTCAGCTACGAGAACAGGCACGCGCTCTTAAAGGTGCAGAGAAAGGGGAGCTAGATTGCCCAAAATGAACACACACACACACACACACACACTTCTGGTTTGCTATCCTTGTGGGGACTCTCCATAGGTGTAATGGTTTTTCTACTGTACAGACCGTATATTCTATCACCCTACACCTAAACCTACCCCTTACAGAAAACTTTCTGCATTTTTAGATTTTCAAAAAACGTCATTCTGTGTGATTTATTAGCTTGTTTACCCGACCGTGACACGAGTCCCCATGAGTCTGTGTGTATTCAGGTTTAAGTCCCCACCAGAATAGAAAAACAGGCACACACACACACACACACACATCAACGGAGAGATAAAGCGAGAGAAAGAGGCAAACAGTCAGCTATACTCTGTATTGGACTGCAGCAGAATTAAGCACTAAATTATGCCTTTAATACACCCACACAGACACACACACCTGCTAATTATTAAAGGGCTATGCAGCTCAGGCAGGCTGACTTGATTTGGGAGTTTCCAGAAGCAGCTGTGATCATGTCTAACCCTGAGGCCATCCATATACTTTCGAGTGTGTGTATACAGCCTTCTGTGTATGTGAGAGAGGAAGAGAGAATGTGACAGATGGGAGGGAGAGAGAGAGAGAGATGAAGGTGTGGTGAGCTAATTGATATTTCTGTGCATGGTAAGAATAATTTCGACAGCATAAAGTGCACAACGTGGGTTTTTGTGTGCAATGATGGAAAGGTGGGCAGGAAAAAAAAACACTCAAAAAGGTGAAAACTCACACAAAAGGAACAGATGACACAAAAATGAGAACTGTGTCATTACTTTCAAACTCTAACCTCGTATTATAATGTAAAAATGATTTTTCAAAGTTGTAAATAAAGATTGTTAGGGTACTTTTTACAAGAAAAAAATATTTCAGTTTTTATACTTGAAGATTTCACATTAAATGTAGTGTTAGCCATTTCTTTTTGTTGTTTGTAAAGTGTACTAGCAATTTCTGACTGAAAATGCAACTTTTTTTTACAGTGTACCTATCTTGCACACTTTTTACAATATAATGAAAGTGAATGAGGACTGGGACTTAAAAAGTGTTCATACACATCTTTAAAGTCGTTTGAAGTCATAAAATAACTTTGCAGGTGAAAAAAAGACTAAATCTAAGTTGCCAAAATCTTGAGATCCATTTTAGCTCTCATTGGCACATTTATGAGTCGACTCATTTCAATAAACCAGTTGAACCAGTTTACAAAATGGACTGACTGGAAGATTATTAGTGGAAAACAACTTAAATTTGACTATTTATCCCATAAGGCTATTGTGCGGCTTCATAAGACCTGCAATATAGGACTTAAGTCATATGGACCATTTTATGATAATTTTATGGTGATTTTGCATCTATTTTGAAGCTTCAAAACTCATTGTCATTGCATGGAAAAGAGTGAATATCTCAAAAGGCTGCCTTTTGTGTTAGGCATTAGTGGACTGGTGGACTCACCCTCAGTTTTTCATATTACTTGCTATTTATGACGTGCCACTGTAACTGGACTGTATTTAACTTATGCTGTTCTGATATGTATTTATGTGCTGTGATTTGCAAATGCAGCTCAACTGGAGCTCACTGCAAACTTTCTCAGGTTAGAGCAGATTTTCATTTTCCTCTCTTACACTCCTCCGTCTAGCAATAGAGGCTATTGTAATGTCCCTCTGAATTGCATCATGGCTTACTCATTTATGCATTGATATTTTCATGTATGAATGATTCTAGAGTACTCAGTGTAAAATTGCTTTCGGCCCTGTGGATAAAGAGCCATGCACCATCTCTAAATCTATATGGCAAAATATGCCAGTTTTCATTTGATTCATTACATTCATTTATTAATACGAGATCATCCTCTATAAGTGACCTTGATCAAGAACACATTCCTAAGTGCTTCTACATTCACGCCGCTCTCCTCTCCCCGTGTTTGTGTGTGTGTCGTGAGAACCCCGAGGCAACTGCTGTCTCAGTATGAACAGCACAGAGCTGAGGTTTGGCTCTGGAGAATAAGGCAGATGTTTGTCTCCGGCGCTGTGCCTCAGAGAGAGGCAACGCATGAGGAAACGGATTTTAGAGCTCAGTAGGGCTCAAAGCTAGAGGAGGTGATGAAAAAAGCTCTATTCATCCATCAGCAAATCAAGAGCGATCATCTGACTCATTAACTTTATACGGTCAGAGTCTTTCCACAGTCTTGTGAACATTTCTTTAAGGAAAAGGTATGAGTCAGTGGCAAGTAAGAGTGTCTGCGATAGTTTTGAAAAATGCTTACACAATTTTCAAAAAAGTTTAAATAATGACTCTAATATGTCACATGGCCTAACCAATAAAAAAAAAAAAACATATTTTCAATAGGCTTTTAATACATCTTTTATAATATAATGTAATATATTAGAATGTATAATATATATTAGTATTGTTTAAATATTTAAAATATCATAAATTACTAATTAAAAGTTTAAATATTTTGATATATAATTTTATATAATTATATTTTAAAATGTTATTTATGTTACAAATATCACGAATCACTAATCAAAAAAGTTATATATATATATATATATATATATATATAATAAAAAAATATATTTTTTACAACTTTTTTGATAATTTTATACATGTCATATAACAGTTTATACATCTTATTTCATTATATCATGAATTATCAATGAAGTCACACCACATGACATTTTACAAACTGAATTATCCTTGCCTTGTCATAAAAAGGTCAATTTATTTGATATTTTAAGTTTTATTGACGCTGACACACAGTTATGACGGTCTGAAGAAGTCATCTCAATGATATCATTTGCTGTTTTATTTTTTCTGCATGTTGGTTGCACCACATGATTTTACTCATAAATGAGTTTTATAAGTTTTTTTTCTTCCTTTTTGGCTTTATACAATTAATTACAATTAATTTAAATTGAGAATTTAAAAACTTGAATTAAATTCTCTGCATGTAAAAATGGAAAAAAATGAGAATGAGTGTCATGTCAAACAGAACTTTGCGAATAAACAGGATGACACTGAACATGTAGAATCAGACTTCTGTTTTGTAGTTAGTTTTAAAGCACATTGTGTTCGGCAGTTACTGATAGCAGTGTTCTGCTCCTGGGACCCTCCAGCACTAAACATTTTAGATGTCTTCTTCTGCTAACACAGCTGATTCGAGTCTTTGCTCATTAGTAAAGCGCTCCATAACCTGAAAGAGGTGCGTCAAATGAGAAAGACCTCAAACGTGCAGCGCCGGAGTTCCCTGGGAGAAACCTGCCGTACAAGCCCCTCGCTCGAGGTCACAACGCCAATACAACCGGATTGTGATCTCAGTAACTCGAGTCCTCAGGTTACCCTTAGCTAGAACTACACCAGCCACCTTTGTGTTAGACACCCGAATCCTTAATCAATAAACTCCCAGCGTCCTTTTCGCAGGGCCGAGGTATAACGGCGGACCTGTATCTCATTTCTCTCCTCCGCACAGCACACATATATCCCCGTGCGAGGATGAGCCTCCATTTTGAAACGAGAGACCTCTCTTCTTTTGTCTCATTCTGTCATTCCTGCCCACAGGCATGTCACCAGAAACAGCTCTGACATCTCTCAAAGGAAAGAGAAGGAGAGGGAAAGACAGAGCGAGAGAGCGAGAGCAGAAACGGAAAAAAAGAAACCCTCCTTTCCACATTTTAAATTCTCGTTAGCAGAGCCCATTTCACACCTAGATACCCAATTAGCAATTAGCAAAGCTTTAAAGTGCAGTCCTGAGCCAAGGCCCTGATCCCGGCCTGATTTGTATGCGCTTTGTGCAGATAGCGATAAGAGAGAGGCTGAATACATGTATAGTTTTAAATTAAATTTCATAATCATTTACATGGCAGGGTAGCCTGCAGGCGAGAGGGAAAATAACATGCCCACTCTTCAAAAGGGAGATCAGGCTCGTTACAAGGCTGTGCGGAGGATTGGAGAGGGGCTTTTTATGTGCAGGCAGGTAATTTGTTCCCTGACTAATCTGAAGAGATAGAGAAGTTCAGAGGAAGCACTTTTTAAAAACAGAGTGAGCGCAGCATCACAAATCGCCTCTACCTCCGAGGCTTGGGAGAGAATGAAAGCAAGCGAGAGAGAGGAACACCAAGGTGCGATATAGCTGAACCTACTGCCAGAGCCCCGGGCTGCCAAAAAAGAGTAACTGAATGTGCGAGTGTGTGTCTGGGTATGTACGGCTCGGAGAGAGATAGAAACCGTCTTTGAGCACTCCAGCATTATGTGCCATCCGGTATGGGGGAGATACAAATCGCATCGAGCACCTGTAGTACGTGTCTGTCCTCTTTGGCCGCTCCTTCAGTAGCTATATATTCATCAGTCAGTGTTCAGGGCAGCGCTATTTTAGCATCAGTGATTTGATATGAATATTTTTTATTTAATTTATTTTCCTTTATTTTTATATTAATTTAAATTTTTAGTTAAAGCTTTAGTAATTTTTTTTTTTTTTTTTTTAAATATGTCAATATTGTTTATAAAATTTTCGTTCTTAAACGTTAATGAATGAGAAGTTTTGTAATTTTTAGTTTATATATATATATATATATATATATATATATATATATATATATATATATAATATATTATTATATTATATTATTTCTGAGTGAAAATAGTTTTAAATCCTACACTTTCTTGTTGTTGTTGTTATATATATATATATATATATATATATATATATATATAACATACTATTATACATATTATTATTGTATATAAATAAATAACATTTACCGTTTATAATGTTATTTATAATAAATATATGTATCATAATTATAATATATTTACATACATTCCATACTTTTTTAAATGGTTTTAGGTTTATACAAAAATAACCCTTAAACTGGACGGTTCCCATTTAAGTCTGACCATCAAGCTACAGTTCATTTCACATGTTTGTGGCACAAGGGACTCAGAGAGAGACAGTAAGATGGAAAGACTTGCATGACATTCTGCTCTTAATCTTATCCATATTCATGGGCGCATATGCAAAATATGGATGTGTCGAGAAGCGCTGAAGACAGCGTGAGGATTAGTAACCTGTGTTTGAGGTGATTCCAAGCCCACATTAACATGTTGAATATTCTACAAGAGTGAGTCAGAAAACTCAGCAACTCTGCCCTGTCCGTGGGCAGCAATTCAGCTCCCTGCATGCGATCTATTGTGTGCGTTTTAGTGGGTGATGGTGTTCTGTACAGGAATGCTTGTGTTCTCTACGAGACCAATTACATTTGTACTTTATGATCCCCTACAGTTATACAAGACTCTTTCCAGATTTAACAGATGAGGCCGGTGCCGACGGTGTCGTCCTCACACGCCGATTCTGTCTATGCAAAGTTTTCTCAGAAGAACAGGAACCTTATTTCTACAGAGCTCAAATCTGTCTATGCACATTTCCACCACGACAGTATTGATTAGCATGACATTTTGTGAATATAATGTCAAATTCGGTTTTGTTAAATGGTTAGGATGTCAAAAAAATGTTCATGACACGGGTGTACAGGATGACGTACTGGATCCACTGGGATTCTGAAATATATACTTTGCTCAAGGCAACATGAACTAAAGAGCCCTGAGATCTGAAAAAAGTTGAACAATTATAAAAATGTACAGAATTCACAGAATGACAGAATTCAGACAACTGTATCAAAAACTACTTTTTTCACCTCTGTGACTTCATCTGACTGTAAATAGTGAAAAGAGAGATTATCGAGATTTTTTATTATATAAGATTTTTGAAAACCACATTTCAGCAAATAGATAGACATAAATATGATATCTATCTATCTATCTATCTATCTAACTTTAATCTATCTATCTATCTATCTATCTATCTATCTATCTATCTATCTATCACAGAAAGAAAGTTACAAAATCTGTCACTGGGATGGTACGTAAGGAAAATAAGGTACAAAGGTGTACATTTTGAAAAACTACCATTCCAGTGACAGCTTTTGTACCTTTCCTTCTGAGATAGATAGATATATAGATAGATAGATAGATTGATAGATAGATAGATATATAGAGATATAGATAGATAGATAGATAGATAGATAGATAGAGATCTAGATAGATAGAGATCTAGATAGATAGATAGATAGATCGATAGATAGAGATATAGATAGATAGATAGAGATATAGATAGATAGATATCTAGATAGATAGATAGATAGATATAGATAGATAGAGATATAGATAGATAGATAGATAGATAGATAGATAGATAGATAGATAGATAGATAGATATGGACTTGATAGGACAATTGATACATTACATTTGGGCATGTGTAAGCACACAGCACAAAATACAGAAGCAAAGACCCCTATAGTGCACACTAGTATATGCCCTTTTTGATACCTCTCTTAGGCCAGGTAACCTAATTAGACTGTATATCTAAAGATTCAAATGCCAGGTGACAGTACCACACACATCCACTTGGACAACAACTGGTAATTCCACGAGCTGGGAGCGTGTGGCGCCACAGTTGTGAGCCAACAGAATAGGCTACAACTTAAAGGATATGATACACTGGTCAGGGAATACATTTAAAGTTAATCACGCGACAATCAGTGCACTTAAAATGCGATTCCATTGTAACTCGTGCACGTGCGTTTTGTTCCTCTCTCGCGAGCTCTGAGCGTGCAGCAGCTGTAGCGTATTATACGACGAGAATGAAGGAATGCTCGACTTTCAACATCGCTGTTAAAAATAAACAAATAAACAAGAAAAGCATCCTAAGCACCATTCAAAAAGTGTTACAAATGCGTGAAAACGCACTCTGGTTGCGATCAAACCTGCCATCTGTCAACCCAAACCCTTGAATACAAAAGCAGCCGCCGTGTTAAAGAACAGATTTTCATAACCGCTTTCCACATTCGCCTCGCGTTCAAAGAGCGTGCGACTTATCGTAGCGCATCGCGAAACCTAATCGAGGACGCCATTACGATATCAGTCAATTATTCGAGGCTACGCTACAGAACAGTTTTACATGTGACAACGCACAAACTGCTTCGAGTGTCGTTTTGCGCTGCCATTACACATATTAGGAAGCGACAGGATGGAAACTGGGAGAAGATAAATATTTTTGCCCCAAACGCGCTCATCCTCTGGCACATGCGTACATGCAGCTGCGCTCTGAAGAACCACTGCCTCTCTCTGTAGAACAAACCCACAAAGCCCAATCTGGCGCTCCTCACCTGGAACATGGGACATCCAGCGACGTGTCACCTCTCCGTGTTTGGGCTCCTGTCCGCGCCCCTCGCTCAAGCGCTGAGGAATGGAGCCCAGCTGAAGCTGAATTCACAGAGAGTCGCTCCAGGGGTTTCACAACCCCTCTGGGCCAGACCCGGATAGAGAAAGAGAGAGAGAAAAAGATAGAGAGAGCGCTCTCTCAAACAAACGCCCCTGCAGATCTCTGCTCACTTCAGGACAGCTAGTGAATGAACCGATCACAAGAATGAGCTATTTGTGATATGTGCAGTTTCTCTTATTCAAGGATGTAAAAAGGTATCTGGTGATTTTCCTACATCTTGGAGCGGGGAGGCAGATTTGTATGGTTATGATTAGTTTTGATGGAACGCTGCCGCAGGCGCTTCCTGCAAATGGATGGTGTGCGCGCGCTCTCAGAGGGGGAGAGGGCCATTAAACAGATTGAAACCTATGTCACAGCCTATGGCTATGCAAAACCTGTCAATATTAGAGAATTTTATGAATTTTATTGTGAAACGTAATGGAAATGAACTGCTTATTCTAAAATAATTCTTATTTTTATATGCATCAATGCGGTATTCTTTTATAGTTTTGCCCAGCTCTAAAATATTGGATGAGCTATAAAATGGCCTGTTCTGAGTGCAGTTTCTGTAAAATACTTTCTTATTCATCCAGTTCAACTAACTGGGAAGGTCACGGGAAATGTCATGAAGATTCATTGCTCAAAAGGTGTGGAAACTCAAAATATGAACTGTGAACCAAAGTGTTTATTTCTCAGCAGTTTTGGTGTGACTTGTTGAATATATTTATTGTATTGGAAATGTCACCATGAATAAAAGGGCTTATGAATTCAATATTCACTCAGATCCGCAACCTTGATAAAATGACTGTTGATGTCAGATGCTATATATTAGCTACACATTACGCATGCTTTTAAGAAAAAAAGGGAGAGGAAAAGATAGGATAGTGAATGACAACAGGACATTTCAAATCGTCACACACACACACATACACACAGGTTTGTTTTTGTGAAAAGTGGGGACATCCCATAGGCGTAATGGTTTTTATACTGTACAAACTGTATGTGCTATTGCCCTACACCAACCCTACCCCTAAACCTACCCCTTACAGAAAACTTTGTGCTATGTCAGATTTTCAATACACTCCATTCTGTGTGATTTATAAGCGTTTTGAAAAGTGGGGACATGGGGTAATGTCCCGAAAAGTCACCTTCTCCTTGTAATACCTATGTCATACCTTTGTCATTATACAAATTTATGTCCTCATTTGTCACAAAAACGCGCGCGCACACACACACACACACACACACACACAACCCTGAGGCCAGAGCTTTATGGCTGACTCCACTGTTCCAGTCTTTCTTTATGGAGACATCAGCATCTTATCTTTAGTTAAACAAATGCAGGCAGCTTTCTTTCTTTCTTTTTCTTTTCTTATTCGTCCTCACTCTCCAATTCTTGCTGTCTATCTCTCTGACAGAAGAAGGGATGATAGAGGGTATTAATCTCAGTCCATTCTCGTTGAAAGTGCCGCATCTCCGGTAATGAGACACATCATTTATCTGCCTGTTCTCTGCGTGTCAGGCAGAGCCACGAGAAACATTTGTGTGTGTTTGAGGGAGAGTTGAACGTGTGTGTGTCAGGAACGCGTGGCAAAGAGAGAGAAGGTATGAGGGACTAGGTGTGCTGCGAACTGCGCGAAAAAGTGTGTTTGCATATGTTTATGTGCGCGTGTGGCACCTTCTCAGTTCACTCCAGGCACTGTGAGAATCAAACAATTTCATGCAGCGAGCAGAAGGGGAAATGAACTGAGCCGTGAGCCATAATAAAATTATCCAAATGTTATTATGGCGCCGGCTGCCTCTGTCCTACTTTAATACACATTTCAGCTCCTCCGGGTCTCCTGCTGGCACTAGCCCTGCTGAATAAATCAACATTAGCTTATGTCTAAATTATTAAGGAAGTGACTTAGGCTCCTGTTTATTGTATAAATTATTAGGAGGGTGAAAGTGTTAAATGCTTGATTTGCCATTTACAATTCAAAACTCCCTAAGAAACGGCTATTTCTCGGAGTTTCCGCATGCTGTGCTTGTGTGATGCATGTATGCGCGCGCGCGTGACTGCGAGAGAAGCACACTGTAATGAGTGTATGCGTGAATGTGTGTGTATTTGCAAGAATATAAATCCCGGAAGTTGACACGATAAGGTGAGAATGAAAAGGGCATTGTTTTTCGTCATTTTAAAACTTTAATTATAAAACGGATTGAAATTCTGATTGGCTAAGCCGCACTCCAAGTCATTTTAAATGCTGATAAAAGCACATAAGCAACTACATGTTAAAGGGTTAGTTCACCCAAAAATGAAAATTCTGTCATTAATTACTCACCCTCGTGTTGTTCCAAACCGTAAGACCTTCGTTCATCTTCGGAACACAATTTAAGATATTTTTGATGAAATCTGAGGTCTCTGCCCCTCCCATAGACAGCAAGGTAACTACCACGTTCAAGGTTCAGAAAAGTACCAAGATGATTGACAAAGTAGTCCGTGTGACATCAGTGGTTCAACTGTAAAGTTACGAAGCTACGAGAATACTTTTTTGCGCAAAGAAAACAAAAATAACGACTTTATTCCACATTTTCGTCTCTATTGCGTCACTTGTGGACGCGCGTTCACGACAGTATCATGACGCGAGTGTCGGACCCAGATCCGGCGCGATGATGTTATTACCGCCGCCACACGCTCGCGTCATGATACTGTGATGCAGTAGAGACGAAAATGTGGAATAAAGTAATTATTTTTGTTTTCTTTGCGCAAAAAAGTATTCTCGTTGCTTTGTAACTTTACAGTTGAACCACTGATGTCACACGGACTACTTTGTCGGTCATCTTGGTACTTTTCTAAACCTTGAACGTGGTAGTTACCTTGCTGTCTATGGGAGGGTCAGAGCCCTCAGAGTTCATCAAAAATATCTTAATATGTGTTCCGAAGATGAACGAAGGTCTTACGGGTTTCGAACAAGATGAGGGTGAGTAACAAATGACAGAATTTTCATTTTTGGGTGAACTAACCCTTTAACGGCTTTTAAAATTAGGAATAAACACATTGAATGCCACTATTTGACAAATAGACTATCAGTGAAACAGACAATATTAGGCTACACCTATTTCTGCGAGTTAGGCATAGGCTCTAGTCTAAACAATAACATAAAAAAACAAAAACAACAAAAAAACAAAACAAGGAGTGTGATTCACTGGTGCACATTAACAGCACTTTTAATGAGCCAGATCGTTATTGCTTTCCTATAGACCTTAGTCAGGGTAACGCCATTTTAAAAGTTTTGACAGAAATGAAAATGAGGCTGTGAGGGAAATAAGTAGGCCTACATTCGTTCAGTGGACTGCTACATACTGAGATGACAAAACAAAACGTCTTTCTAAAAAGTCCATAAAACAGTTTTGAAATGTGTAAATTGTGAAAATTACTTGATATGTGACCTTTATACGATGCGTGTCTTTGTAAAATCTGTAAGTCTCTCTCACAGCCTGATTTTCAACTATGTTAAATTCAATATGGTGTCTAACCTGACTAAGGTCTATACACTACAAGTTAGGTTAATGAACTATTGGCAGCAGATATAAGATTTATGAATAAACAACACAATTAAAAAATGTTTTGCTACTACAATTTACTTTTTGACAATACAATTTGTATTGTATACTATTCAATAAAATTTTATGAAAACTTCATTGCAAAAGTTATAAAGACAGTATCTTGTGATACTGATTAGTGCTTTATTTTCAGTCCACAAGGTCAAATATAAAATGATTTTGTTATGACACATAAGTTCAGTTGAGGTGACCTGTCCAGAGACAGAAAGCTAAACATAAATACATAATGAAATCAGGTAATAACTTTATCAGGGCTTGAGACTGGCCCTGGTAATGTTATATTGTGCCTGTTTTCTTTTATTTATAATTTCAGTCACTCAAAGACACTTTCCAGAAAGGCCAGAAAGTTTTGCAGAAGAAGACCTCTGTATTTAGGCTAAAACGAAGTCTTCAGACTATTTAACACTCAAACCCAGGTTTGTGTATACAATCAGGAAGATCAGAGTGTCATTCTTGAAGATGTAGACACAACCTTCCACACACAGCCCATCACTTTAATTTGTCTCCAGGAATATTCATTGGGCTGCTTAATATTACACAAAACCACAGTGAGAGCAAGCATGAATATTCACTTTTGTGTGTGTGTGTATGTGCATACACAAGAACATATCCAAACCCTGAAATAACACTTCGAACAATAAGCCAGTGTCATCAGTGTCAGAAATTAACTTTCACATAAGGGGCAACTGATTTTCTTTTTTTTCTTTTTTTATTTATTTTATTTAATTTTTTTACCTTTTACCTTTTTTATGTCATTTTTAATGTTAAATTCTTACATTAAATAAATTAGAATAATATGACAATAGGCTGATTCACTTTTGTGTGTGTGTGTGTATGTGCATACACATGTATGTTTGTGTGTGTGTGTTTCTTACGTGTGCATCGGCCTAAATGACTGACTGTGCTTTTGCAATTTTCATCACTTGTTTTGGTGTTTAATATCTGTAATGACTTGTGAGTCTGTGAAGTTGGATTAATGCACACTCAGTCCAAAAGGCTTTGATGCTGGTAGTCAGTAGTTTGGGTAGCTTTCTATGTGCGTTATGATGGAGAATCTCCTTTGTAGTCACATGGGAAAATCAATATTTTAACAGACTAACTGCTGAGTTTTTTTCTTTCCCCAATTAATTTAAATGGAGCAATTAAGATTTAAATTTCCATAAATAGCTGAGGGAGGGATTGAAGATTGGGGGGGGGCTGCCTCTGTTACAGTCAAAAGCCTTGGGATTAACCACCTTCTTAATTATAAATAAAAATATAAACAGTGCACACTCTTCCTCACTCCCTCCCATTCTGATTTATACACATACACAGCAGGATTCCTGCACTTTTTAACCAATGAAT
Organism: Sinocyclocheilus grahami; assembly: GCF_001515645.1. Classification (NCBI taxonomy): domain Eukaryota; kingdom Metazoa; phylum Chordata; class Actinopteri; order Cypriniformes; family Cyprinidae; genus Sinocyclocheilus; species Sinocyclocheilus grahami. Next base: position 273,669 of record NW_015505933.1, read on the forward strand.
TCACAGGATTTATCCATGATTTTCGATTGCAAAGACGACTGCAAATATAAAGAACTAATTATTGCCAACACATTTTAAACCCATTATATTCAACAGAAATTACTTAAAAAAAAATTATGATTTCTATGATTTTTTTCAAGTCTTAACATCAAACAATACACAATACACACAAACTCATGCTCTAGGAAGTAAAAGAAAGGATGTGCTATAAAAGTGAAACAGGCCAGCAGAAGGAGAATGACTTGGCAAACTGCATGTCTTCTGCATTCTACAAGACAGTCTTGGTTTGATCACTCACCAGAGAAGAGAGGAGCTAAACACTCCCTGAAACAATATCAGCAGAAATCAGGCGCTCCTCACTAACATAAACAAATGTGCTTCAGCATTACTGGAGTTTCAGGCTAACGACGCAATTTAAGGTTGTGCTGCCCTCTGCTGATAAAGAGATGTAAACGCAAACAAGAATGATAGAAGCTCTTTATTTTTTTTACTTTTGAGGGTGAAACCGGCTTCCATAAGGCATTCCAGTTCCTTTTTTTAAATAATAATATAATATAATATAATATAATATAATATAAATTTCAAATAATTATGGAAAAATTAATATACATAACATGTTAACTTTAAGTATCCAACACATTAGTTAAATAATAAGCCTAAAATAACATACTTTTATAACAGGTTGGCAATTAATATGAAAGAACTGAGACAGTGATTATGCTTGATTGTATAAAAAAAAGAAAGAAAAATTAATCTAAAACATAACACTAGTAACATTTTCCATTGATTACATGTTTTCGCGAGAGTATGAGAATAAGTAAAGGTGGATGGACACAATATGAGTGATTTTAACAAGTAAAATCATAGGTGGACAAATTTTGGGCCGAAAACATTCAAAGGTATAACATTAATAGCCTTAAAGACAAACATAACATATAAAAATACTCAATACAACATCAGATACAAAAAGGGAGAAGGTGAAGACAGAAATAAAATCATAAGCAGACAAATCATGCATTTTCAACTCAAATAGAAAATAAAACTCAAGATACAACATTCATAACCTTAAAGAAAAACAAAACTATAAAAATACTCTAAACAACATAAGATTTGAAAGGGAGAAGATGAGGACAGAAGGGGTCAATTCATAGAGAGTGCACTGAGAAGGAAAATGATCTGCATTACTATGGTGATGCTCTAATCTCAACCCTGATTGCCAGGTAATAACCCGTAGACCAAACAAAAGCGTTATATTTGCTTAGATGTGAGAATCCCATTTAGTTATTGATTCAGTAGTTGATGAGGTGCATCTGCTAAAGGATGTTCAGTGACTGACTAAAATCTTCAAAGTGGATTCTATTGGATATGAGATCTATGGCCTGTGACTGGCATACAAGGAAGAGCGTTTTAAGCGAGACCATTAGGCGGTTCGTAGCTCATTCTTCATGATTAAAGTCAAGTGTTGTGAGTCATTCAGTAGAGGATCTGTGCACAAACACAGAGTGTGACTCTAGATCAGATCCGTCTCTTTGAGCTCATTAATGCTGTAAGTGTTGTGCTGTTCCTCCTCAGTGCCTCTCACTAGTCATACAGACGATAGCACCTCTCCAGCCGACTCCCTCTCCTTCTCTGTCCTCTCCAGGTCCAGCACTCTGATCGCTGCCTGCTTGGCCATGAGCCGAGCTTGATCGCTGGGGTATGAATCTGTGTCCACCACCCGATACGGGTCGATTTGGAAGGGGCTCTTGGAGAGGACGTCAGCATAGCGTCGCTTCAGGTCAGGGTTGGGACAGAATAGATATTCGTACACAGCTGCAGCCAGGATGCCCCCTATTAAAGGACCCACCCAGTACACCTGAGAGAGAGAGAGAGAGAGAGAGAGCGAAAAAGTAAAACAATAACTCTTGTTCAAAAACACGGTGGGGTCTGAAACTTTGAGACGACATTCAAAACCATTAATTTATCTAATTTATATACTGTAGAATTTTTTTTAAAGAAATGTCATGATGTAAATTTTTATAAAAAATAGTTCAAAATCTGTACCAATATATAATTAGGATTTTTTAAAAGTAACTTCTTTTAATTTAATTTATTAGTTAATGAAACCATTTACTCATATTGTTTTAGTATTTTGAAAAAAAAAAAAGTCAAAAAATTTTATGATTTTAAATTAATAACAAATATTTCAGATTCGGAGTAAATTTAGACTTTCTTTTAATAATTTATTTTCATTGAATACAATTCAGTGCATTCATTATTATTTTTTTATTCAAATTTATTCAAATTAAAGAAATATTATGATGTTAAATGAATAACAAATATATCAGATTCTGCACTAATATATAATATTTAATATTTCTTTTAATAATTTCTTTTAAATTAAATTAAATTAAATAAATATTTTCGCTCAAATTGTGAGATTTAGGATATAAAAAAACTAAAGAAATGTTATGATGTAAAATTAATAAGATATATTTATAATTATGCACCAGTATATAATATTTAAGATTCTGTACAAATACGTAATATTTAAGATTGAGTTTTTATGAATTTATTACATTAATAAATGAATGAAATAAACTTTTCACTCAAATGGTAAATTCTGAATAAAATGTTATTAGGTAAAATTAAGAAATATTAAAGATTCTGCACCAATATATAATATTCAATATTTTCTAAATTCATTTATTTTAACTAAATTTCAGTTAAATATTTAAACTTTTTACTCAAATTATTACAGTAATATTATAATCTTGCAATGAAAAATGTTTTAAATTAAAATGAAGAAAACAAAAACATTTTCACTCAGACTTCTGACTTCCACTGTGTCTTATTATTACTACTATTTTGTTTAAATCTCAGCATTATTTTGTAAATATTACAGTATAAAGTGTCTTTCCTTTCCTTTCCTTTGTTATAATTTCAGCCCAGTAAATAATCTGTCCTACTCTTATATATCCTCTTATATGTCTGATATATGCATGTTATCAGTGTTGACCAGGATATTGACTTCAAAACTGTGCCAAAACTGGATTACCAACTGCTGTGATGACAGAAATAGAAGTGGGTGTGACCCACTGCATAGCACAGGACAGATACGTTTACCCTTCACAACCCTGGACAGCGCTGTGCAAAACCTGTGCCCAAAAATGCAGTTCATTTGGTTTATCTCATTATTTCCAAACTATAATATATACAGTATAATGATCACCAGCAGCTCTCATTAGTGTAACAGTACCACTTTGGCCTTCACGTTGCTTCACCCCTGATGTATTTCTTTCATTCATAATCTCTAAAATCTTTAATTGATGAAACTCATACCAAAAGGGCACCGTGTATAGCCTGCTGCAAGTGCGGTAAACACTGCATGAAAGAAATGTTTTGACCTTTCTAATGTTACAGCGCCAGTGAGGAGACCCTGTATCAAACGTGATGACAGCAGCAGTCACTCAGATGCGGCACTCATGATGAAACATAACGCTCATATGTGCATGTAGGGAGCACACCAGTCAGTGTCATGTACCGGTGTTATTTTGAATGCCACATCTGTCTGGCTTCTGACTGCTGTGCAATATTTCAAGCAGAATGACATTTAAACCCACAAGCAAAAGAGCTGCAGTATATGCACTGGGCGCTGGCAATCATAACCTATCTGATATTCAGTACAACAGCAGCATCGAGATTATAGTGCAGTTCAAGAATTGTTAAGATACACTGATATATTCAAAATGAATTAAGCCAGTATTTCAAGCTTTATGCCAAAGGTCTGTGGTCGTCAGAGATAAACGCCTTGTTGTTCCAAATATAGTTCAGTCTCCTTTGCAAAAGTGAAACAAAGCCAAAATGTTCTTCTTAAATACGTTTTGGCACTGAATCAAATTCTTGTCAGCTTCACTTTTATGAACCACAGTTCTAAAGGCCTTGCTGACCTTCAATCTTTATGCACATACATATCACTGTAGGAATTAGCAAGAACTTAATGAGCATTGCTTATCTACATGCAGAAGATAGTGTGTAAATCTTACCCAATGGTCCTGCCATTTTGCCATGATGACCGCAGGCCCAAAAGAGCGAGCTGGATTCATACTGGCTCCAGTGTACGGGATCTGAAACAAACACACAAAACTTGTTACACTTTTATGAACTTGCATGTATTTTGAAACAATGGAAAAACATGCCCAAACTCCAAAAAGTACTTATCATTTATTGCAGTTTCCAGCTGAAATGAACACTACTGCAAGTAAAACACTAACAACTTTTAGCTCTTTTCGCATAAATTATGATTATGGGGCAGATTACTAATTAATATGACTTATTATTGTGGGGTTTCTTGCAAATTACTATGTAATGAGCTCAAAAGACATTTACCATGTTTTGTAAACTAATACATTTTGACATTTGCATCACAACCAGCACCATATGTATGGCTTTTCTGACATAGTGAACTTGCTTGGTAGCGCACCTGGTGCAGGACATGTGTACAAGTCCTGTCACTCAATAAAACTAGAAATAGGTTAAATTGGCATTGTTACTTCAGAAAGTGTGTATCTCACATTTGCCTATGTTAACACTAGCCGGGTTTACATTACAGATTTGTGCAAAACTTTTGCGATATTTTATAAATGTCGATGAAAAAACTATTGCAAAATGACGGCGTTTCCATTAAAGGGGTCATACTATGCGATTTCAATTTTTCCTTTCTCTTTGGAGTGTTACAAGCTCTTGGTGCATAAAGAAGATCTGTAAAGTTGCAAAGACTAAAGTCTCAAATCCAAAGAGATATTCTTTATGAAAGTTCAGATTTAACCACGCCTACCTAAAACGGCTCGTTCTAACACGCCCCCACATATCTACCTCACTATGTGGGAAGATTTGCATAACGCTGCCCAAATGTTCACGCAAAGAAAGAAGGCGTAACTTTCAGTCTCACTGTAGTATTGTTGCCGCTGCCGCCATGATGTGAAGACGCTGTGTGCTTCGTTGTGAAAGCGAAACTACTTTGTTTGGTCTTCCAAAAGAAGACGATATCCGCTTCATCATGCCTACAGCTGATCTGTGCTGGTCGCTGAGGGAATACATCAACTTAGTGCTGTGGATCGCCGGATCGGCTTTCACCGTGGACGAAGCGGAGTCCAGCCCGGGGGTCGTCACATGTGGTTGCCGCTCCTTCGATGAATCCGCCGGGCGCGCCGTTCTCGACCCCGCCGCCTCTGCTCACTCTAGCCCGGCCTCAGCTCACGCTAAGCCGCAGCTTCCGCTCACGCTAGGCACAACCGTGTTTTTCGTTGTGAAAGCGAAACTACTTTGTTTGGT
>NW_015505933.1:279065-290598 GCF_001515645.1 Sinocyclocheilus grahami
TTGCCACTGATGATTCAAACACGAGTTTTGAGCAGTGTAGAGTAGCGCTTGTAGTTTGTCATTTATCCGATCACAAATGCAGACATGGTTTTATGTTTATGCGGTGCGATGCAACGCAACACGTAAAAAGACAGTATAAGTCATTATAATCAGTAATTATGTCCCCACTGGATGCAACAAATACCTAGTTTGTAATGGGTTTGAATGTTTTTGTCTCGTCGCTCCGGCTGGACACAGCATCAACAGTATGGTGAGGGGTGTAACATTTCCGTCACACGTTTGAGGTATTCGGCCAATCACAACGCACTGGATAGCTGGCCAATCACAGCACACCTCGCTTTTCAGACCGATGAGCTTTGTAAAAATCGACGCGTTTCAAAAAGGCGGGGCATAGAGGAGAAACAATAATGTACAGTATGTGGAAAATAATGTTTTTTTTTTTTACTTTAAACCGCATAAACACATTTCACTACACCAAATACACCAAATAATGTTCTTTTTAGCAGCATCATATTACCCCTTTAAATAATGTGATGTGACTAAAACATTTTTTCCTCTCGCGATAAGTCTTGAACATGCTTTTAGCACCACCCACTGCAGATTTCACATCCAAAATATTGGACAATATACCTGCAAGAAGCAACATTATATTTTTGTAGAAATGTCCATTTTGCCAATCGGAAATGCATAGAAACGACATGAGAGAAAATGAAAAAAGACAGGAAAAATGAGTGAGCTGAGTGACAGCGGATTGCCTTTTTAAATCATAAATCTGCTCTAAAGGGTCTTAAATAGAGTTTGTACCAGTGCCAGGCCTAAATACATGAGGGCACGTAGCGGGCATCCCACTCTCATGCCAACAACCTTAGCAGCACAAATGAGCTTTCATATAAACACCTCATCTGCAGATTCTGCTGGGACTATTGGCATGGAAATAACACCATCACTTGGGATCATAGCTAGGCTACAAATTCTCCAAAGGAGAACTAAGCAGATACACCTCAAGAGGCTAATCTTTATAGGATAAAGATCTTCAAGTACTGCTTAAAAATGTGCTTGACAGTGCAGGATTAAAAATATTATCTCCATATAGTTAAAAAGTGCTCACTAGAAACATGCCTTGGAAAGCAACTGTAATGTATAGCAATGCACTTTTCCACAACTGTTTTCTAATGGTGCAAATCAGAAAATACTCACAGCAAACAGATGGCCGATGCACACCGACAGCCCAATAGCCAGGGCTGCCGAACCTTTGAGATCATTGCGTTTGGGGTCACAGGTGGCAAAGACAGTGAAGACAAGCTCAAAAGTGATTATGAGCTCTATCACAATTGCATGACCAGTGGAGATTTCAGTATTGACCTGCAGGAGGTGATAGTGAGTTATGTGTAGAGTGAATTTCATTGTCTGCTTGTTTTTCAATTATTCTCCTGGAAGCCCACTACCAATTACAATCTTCAGGGGTCTCACTAATGTGACATGCTTAATTTGGGCTATTGAGTGCTTTACTAATGAGTTTAATTATGTGTAAAACTTATAATCAAATGTCTTAAAGGGATAGTCCACCCAAAAATGAAAATTTGGTCATCATTTACTCACCCTCATGTCATTCTGTATGACTTTTTTCTGCTGTGGAACACAAAAGAATATGTTTTGAGGTTTGTCTTATACAATGAAAGTAAATGGGGTCCAAAACAACACTGGACCCTACTGACTTTTGTGTTCCGCAGGAAGAAAAAAATTACAAAAGGTGAGTAATTAATGACTGAATTTTTATTTTGGGGTAAACTATCCCTATAATTAAACATACTCACAGAAGTCACTCCCATTCCTCCTCTCACTGATGCTGGTGTCACTCCGTACAAGATGGCCGCCCCCACCACTGCCCCCAGACACTGTGCCAACAAATAAAACACACCCTTTGCCAGACTCAGCTTCCGTGTAGCAACCATCGCCGCAGTGACGGCCGGGTTAATGTGGGCACCGCTGATGTGCCCAAAACACTGGACGAGGGTTGCGATGGATAAACCAAAGCAGAGAGAGATGAGGACGAGGTCGGCAGGCGGAGGGTTCTCCTGTGTTGCTGCCCAGTTGATGGTGGATCCCAAACTGAGCAGTACAAATATTATCATGGCTAAAAACTCCCCCGAAACCGCTCGCCAGAATTCCTGAGTCCACACACCATTGAAGGCTGCCATGATACTGTTATTGCATGAGCAAGACGACACACACCTCCTTGAAGGAACAAAAATGAGAGCATATATAAGACCATGAGTAAAAATGCTTCCATTTTGCATTTTTTGGCATATTGTTTTCAATACAATATGTCTGCAGTGTTAGTTATATAATTTAATAGATTAACCTATTTGAGCACTTTTAGATTACTTTTGCCCTAATTCATTTATTACATAGATTTAAATAGGATTATTTTGTTCCATACTGGTATAAAAACACAAATATATTCTATTTTTTGTTATCAACATAAACTGGATTAAACATTACATTACGTCAGTGTTTCCAAAAAGGGCTTTGTGAACGGAAAAAAATAAAAGAGAATTAGAGAAAATAAATAAATAATGAATAACTCATTGTGTGAATAATAAGTAATTATGTAATCAACAAAAACAGTCACTTTAATCTGATAATAGGAATTTTAAAATGTAATGTAATCTAATTACAAGTACTTTATTTTTGGAATCTGACATACATTACATAATGCAGAGTATTTATTATGACCCAGCACTGATTAACTGCATAATAATTTCAATAAGATTTTGAATTTCAGAGTCATTATTTGATTTGTCTCTCTTTTGCTTTAATGACAGCAGCATTTGTGTAAAGCATTCACCTCTTAAAAATTAAGAATCAATTTCCATCCTTATCATCACATAATGATGATAAGACACATATAAACCATGATGATTATAAGATTCAGCATAATTTTAAATTATCCAATCAGCTTCTGACCATCCGTACAAAGAGTTGCACGGTCAGTGCCACAAATGTACTTATTTGACTTAAGAACAGTGCAGTATCTGACATAATTTTTCAACATTTCATGTCATCATTTTTCTTTTAAAAGTTTCAAAATCCTAAAACTTTAAGTTTTATTCCCCCTAGGACAAAAGATTATTGCATTTGTTGATAACAAGTGAGTGAGAATACACACAAGAGAGAAAAATACACAGGAAAACTATTTTCAATCATCCATTATTTATTATAAAAGATTGTAATAGTGTTTTTATCTCTATCTGCATAGTTTTAAAGTGTCTCTTCATGCAGTTAATCTGTGCGCTCCTTCCAAGTGGAAATTCATCCAATTAGAGTGGCCTCAGTTTCCTTACAAAGATTCCATAGAGCACAGGCTCGGAAAAATTCCAGAAAGAGTCATAAACAAAGTGAATCTATTATTAACCATACAGCAGCTGTTCAGTATACATCAGAAAAAGGCATATACAAGCAATGTAGATATCATTAGCCACACTAATTAAAGTGACACTATAAACATAATGATGAAAAGAAAGATAAAAATAACTAGTGTTTAAAAGTGTTGAGGAATATAATAAGAATATATTTTATTATGCATTTACAAAAAATTACCATGCAACCATAGTTTCTAACAAATATTTTTTTTTCACAACTTTGTATTACCCACCACTGTCATCAACGGCAATTTAACCATATTGTAGAAGATTCTGAAGCTTTAAGACTTTTTGTCATAGCTTGACCTGCTAAAAAGTAGGCAAACTCCCTGTTAAACAAGCTAACAGACCAAGCAAGGACACCAGCTAAAACCAGCACACCAGTTTAGACTGGTTTAAGATGCAGCTGCAACAAGTCAAATAATAATGCATAAAACATTCTACGACGCAGTTTAATGTGCTCTCTAGATGATGACTGCGTGATTCTAAATGAACGATTATTTCGGGGATCAGGGATGTTGTCTGGCAGGTGCACCCAACTGAACGCATGTGAACATTTAACCCCGTGTGCTGGAAGAACACAGACATCACTTTACAAGCCCAGACAACTTACTATCAGAGCCAAGATCGACAAACTTACCGAAGAAATCCACAACTTCTGTTCGGAACCGAGACCTGCGACAACGCCTTTCTCATCCCCGAACAAGCATCCTCTCAGTGGGAGAAGTCGACCTCAAGACATTTAAAGCACAGGATATCGCTGTAGGCGTGATGACCTAGGCTATTACAGCGCGCCCTCTTATAATGATCAATATGTGTGTGGGTCTGAGTGTTCAGCATCTCCTCCCTCAGATGCACACACGCGTTTCCCCCGTGTTCTGATCAAAACCATTGAGTTCAATGAACACGACAGCATTAACTATCGCCGGTACATGTCTTTGCGTAGTGCTTTTGTTAATATGTCTCTCCCTGAGCGGTGCGTGAGAAACAGGTAGACTAACGCGTTAGCACTTAAAAAAAAGTATGAATTTATTACAACTGTACAAATACTACATCTACAGCAGCAACAGCAGCAATATAAATAAATAACAAACTGTAAGACTTCAAACAGTAATCGATAAATATGATAAAATGGACTGAACTTGTAAGCCCAGCTCATATGACACTTCAAGATGACATTTCACACTCCCTAGGTATATTTGTATCTAATAATCTTTATTTAGCTTTCATCTACAGGGACGTGTGTTTGAACCTTATACCAAACCAGAGAGCTCATAAAAAAAAAAAAATTCCATTATTTATAAACTGGCCAAACGTTTCTATATTCAAATCTATATTCAAATTTCAAGCTTCTAAACCACAGTTTATAAAATTTCTTCACAAATGCAATATTAATTTAAAAGAGATCAGATCAAGCACAGTCTATTAGTCATTTTTATACATTCATATACATTTTTATTCATAAACAATGTCCAAAAAACATTTTTGCGTATGTTTTACAAGAAAATACTATTCCACTCTTTCATGTTTAATTTAATACATATTTTTGCCATTTCTTTGTAATTCAATGTTTTTTTTTTCCAGTGATGAACATATTTTTCAAATCATTTATGATTTAGGTGTTCATAATACAGACTGTACAATTAAACCAACCAGCTAAACACATACGATAGTGACAACTGTAACACAATAATAACGTAGTAATCATGGGAATACCTCTTAAACTCACCTGAATCTGTTCAGGGCTCCACAGCTTGTCATTCCTTCCTCAGACTGACTGGCAGCTCAGTGTGCTTCTCTCTCAGTGTCGTGTTACCGGCTCTTCATGGTCAAATCAGCTGAGAGACCACAGCACTGAGATATGAAGCTGTACAACTGATCTGACAGCACTGAAAAGACCAGAGACACGTCTCATACAACTCACGCCTCATTGTATCACACACCACATAGTTATAGGCCATTAGAGGCCCTATCTATCTATCTATCTATCTATCTATCTATCTATCTATCTATCTATCTATCTATCTATCTGTCTATCTGTCTATCTGTCTGTCTGTCTGTCTGTCTGTCTGTCTGTCTATCTAAGTATTTACGTTACAGCATCATAATAGGTAAAGCGTTTGCCACCTCTGAAATTAAGAATCAATTTCCCTTTCCCTTTATCCTTATCATCACATAATGAATTATACTGGTATACCTATTAGTCATATTTAAAAATTTTAATCTGAAATATTATCAAAGGTCAACAAGCTAAAGAGATGTGATTACATTCTCTGTGATAATCTACTTAACGCTAATTTATAATTTGCATGTAAAATGTCACATGAGCTTTATATCTACGTAAATGAACGAAGGAGTCATTTGGTAAATTTCAAATGTTTTTGAAAGAAGTCTCTTATGCTCACCAAATTAATTTGATCACAATACAATAAAATGTAATTTATTCCTATGCAGGCAAAGCTGAATTTTCAGCAGTCTGAAGTGTCATATGATCCTACAGAAATCATTCTAATATGATGATCTGGTGATCAGAAATCATTCTAATATTATGATTGTTTATCAATGTTGAAAACAGTTGTGTCGATTAATATTTTTGTGGAAACCATGTTTTTTTTCAGGATTCTTTGCTAGAAATAGAAAGTTTAAAAGAGCAGCATTTATTTGAAATAGTCTTTTTGTAACAATACAAATGCCTTCAATGGATCAATTTAATGCATCCTTGCTAAATAAAAGTATGCATTTCTTTGAATTTCATTAATGAAAAGCAGCGCATTGTGTATTATTTCTCATGTTTTCATTGTTTTATCCAGTTCAATTTAATATTAGCACCATTTTAATTGCAAATAAGTCCACTACTGTAGGTTTTGTATGTCAAAATTCTTACATCATTAACAGTATTTACAGTGCAGACAGAAAACCCCATCTCTAAGACATTTTACTTATACTTTGGATAGATGTTAGGAAACATAGACTTTACGTCAGTTTGGTTGGATAGTGTATTTCCTGATGTGCCAATTCAGCACCTTGTCAACACTCACAGATGAGGTCAGCTGCAGGTCACACACTACAGTCTTTCACACCTAAAAATAATCAGTCAATTGTTATAACATAATTCTTTCATTTTCACATGAGTTTTTAAAGGTCCACCCAAATTAGTAAAGCCTATGCAATTAAGCCTATGCAACATCTCAGGCCAGTGTGAATTTGACTCAACCTCTGAGGCATCCGAGAAGTCCAGTCCTGTAGATGATGCAAGGATTTCCTACAATGCATTGCGCGGTACCCAGGCTATGTATTAGACGTGTCCCCTGTGGATGAAAAAAGCTCTTAGATTTGTTTCTTGTGCCTAGAGTCAGTTGTAACCACTTCAGTCACAGTTCAGACACAAAGCACCAGTCCATTTCCAACCACAACACCTCAGAGTGCTGTAACCTCACAGAGCCACAGTCTGGAGAGTGTGTAAAGTGAAGAATACCTCCCACCTGAGTCTTTCTGCTAAGTCCTCAACACATGAATGTGTTAGATTCATCACATATTGATTGACTAAACAGGTGACTCTAAAGGAGTGGTGTATGTGAATAGCTGTTGTTCATTTGCAGAAACATTCAGTGTCTGCCTGTCTGTCGGGATCCAATGGATTTCCTGGTTGAGGTTGACTGTATTTGTTTAAACAGTTTTGGAAAAGCCTTTGGAGAGAGGAAAAGCCGCTGCAGAAAAAGCGGAAGGATTTCAGGTGTTGGAGAGATGCCAGAAGAATTGCCATTCTAGTGTGGAAAGCAGCGGTTTAATACTCTTTTCTGTGATTGGCATGATTATATGAACATGCGTGAACATTCACTGGGACATCCATCGAGTAAATAATGGAATATTATTGCTGTATTTTACAGGCAGTGTGTGATGTGTTATCTAATCTCAGCACTTGATGTGCTCATTAGCAGAAGACTCAGAAAAAGTTCCTCATTGTGTATTTGTGTGTGTGTGTGTGTCAGACACAAGAGTAAACAGGATTTCCATGCAGGTTCTGCCAGGATCCATGTTTGTCCTGCAGTAATGATGAACAATTAACTAACTCTGTGCTCTCTCTCTCTCTCATTCGCTCTCTGAACTGTTCAAGCATATGCTCTCTTGCATTATGGCAGATGGATTATTACATCATTAAAAGTCATCCCTGATAATATTCAGACTCAATCCAAGTTGTGAGAAAACAAATGCATCTAAATACACACTGGTAATCATATGACAGCACCACTGATCTAAACTAAAGCCAAAAAACGCAGGCCAGATTAAGCACTGTAAAGTAATCATGCAGTTTTCTCTTTGTGTTGTAATTTGTGATGGACTTTGGAGGGGGGAAGAAGATGGGAGATGTGTGTATGCGTGGGTTTCCCATATGTGAAAATCCTCTTTTGATCAGTATGGTGTAATTACACACATGAATGAATAGCATTCTGCTGTTAAATAATAATGCAATTCAGAGCTTCAGGAAAAGACACAACAGAGACTCACAGTGTGGAAATATTTATTTTCTGATGGTCAGATTTGCCATCATCTGCTACTGTCTATTCTGGGAGTTATGCATAGTAGATAAATAAATCAGAAAGGAAAAAATAACTCAGGGCTTACTGGTGTAGTGGAAACATTTTTTTGTGTTTCCTTGTATGGGAAGAGTACATGGAAAACAAATTGATGCCAGATAATTTAATTTAGTTTATTTTCTTAAAAGAGAAACCACATGCATTAAAACCAAAAGCACAAAGGAAAATTTAGAGAGGAATTCCAATAAAAGCAAATAGAAATTGACATGAATTAATTCAGACTCTCTATTTGCTTGCTGAAGAAAAGTGTGGTATTTTTGTGATATTCCTTTAAAGATATTCAAATATTCAATGAAATGTTAGGCAGGGTTGTAAAGAGTACCTGAAAACCATATTTAAGTAAAAGTGTCACCTTACAGCAAAAATGATTCCATTACAAGTCACAAGTCAGCAATTACCACATTTGAGCAAAAGAGGGTCAGAAGCTTTCGGATTTCGTCAAATATGTCTTAATTTGTGTTCTGAAGATGAACAAAGGTGTTACAGGTTTGGAACGACATGAGGGTAAGTAATTTTTGGTTGAACTATCCCTTTAAGCATAGGCGGAGCGTGTGTAAGGCGGGGACTTAATTGGACAAAAATGCCCCTGAAAAAACAAATTAAATCTATTATGTCTGTTGCTAACAAAGTGAATTTGAATAGACAGTGTCGATTGTGGCATTAAATTAATATCTGCTCATGTTACACTGTATTTCATTATTGCGCATTTTAACCAATCACACACAATTCTGCTGAGCTTAGGAATGCAATGGCCAATCAGAGGCGTTCAGATGAGTCATCGTTGAAACAGATCAGTTTTGTTGAGTGCGCGCACGTTCGCTGACTGAATTCCGAACGCTTGTGAATTCTCTCATCATAAACAACAAAGCGCAGATGGACCTACAATGTAAGTAAGAGATTAATTTCACAGTGTATACAGCTTCAGTGATTATAATGATAGTTTAGTTTTTTTGAGAGTGCTTAAAGGGGTCATATGATGTTGCTAAAAAGAACATTACTTTGTGTATTTGGTGTAATGAAATGTGTTTATGCGGTTTAAGGTTAAAAAAACACATTATTTTCCACATACTGTACATTATTGTTTCTCCTCTATGCTCCGCCTTTCTGAAACCCGTCGATTTTTACAAAGCTCATCGGTCTGAAAAGTGAGGTGTGCTGTGATTGGCCAGCTATCCAGTGCGGCCGAATTGATTGGCCGAATACCTCAAGCGTGTGACGGAAATATTACGCCCCTTGCCATACTGTGATGCCCTGTCAGGCCGGAGCGACGATTCAAAAAACATGAAAACCCATTATAAACGAGGCATTTGTTGCATCCAGTGGGGACATAATTATGGATTATAATGACTTATACTGTCGTGTCTACTCTACCAGGATCAGGAAATGGTCCTCCATAAAATGTGCTGCACACATCTGAATATTTGGGTTGAAGTGTTCTGGAACAGTGTTGTAAATACAACTTAACCACTGATTTGTAGTTGTGTCCTCTTTTAGAAAACCAAACAAAGTAGTTTCGCTTTCACTACGAAGCACAGCGTCACACACGGCGGGCTTGAGTGAGTGGAGGCCGGAGGCCTAGAGTGAGCAGAGGCCGGCAGCTAGAGTTAGCGGAGGCCGGCTTGAGTGAGCGGCGGCGGGCGGGCTTGCGACAACCACATTTGATGACCCCGGGCTGGACTCCGCTTCGTCCACGGTGAAAGCCGATCTGGCGATCCACAGCGCGAAGTTGATGTATTTCCTCAGCGACCAGCACGGATCAGCTCCAGGCATGACGAAGCCATATCGTCCTCTTTTGGAAGACCAAACAAAGTAGTTTCGCTTTCACAACGAAACACACAGCGCCTTCTTTCTTTGCATGAACATTTGGGCGGCGTAATGCAAATCTTCCCACATCGTGACGTAGACATGTGGGGGCGTGTTAGAACGAGCCGTTTTAGGTAGGCGTGGCTGACTCTTAAATTTATAAAGAATATCTCTTTGGATTTGAGACTTTAGTCTTTGCAACTTTACAGATCTTCTTTATGCACCAAGAGCTTGTAACACTCCAAAGAGAAAGGAAAAATTAAAATGGCATCATATGACTCTTTTAAACTCGCGATAGATCAATGTTAGTGATAATGTCACTTTCTATATATAATTTATTCGCTGTTTGAATAACCGTGGAAAGGAAACGTTATATAATTATCAATTTCTAACGTTTTTATTAAATTGTAATCACGTTAAATACAAATTCAGTCCCATTAAATTTTTTTTAGCCTAGATGACACCCATGTCTAGTTCTTGCCTAAAAAGACGGGTTTATGATGTTTAATACATTTGGCTGCTTTTAGCCTTACCCTGGAGTTGGTTCACCCTCCGCCTATGCCTTTAAGTTTTTTACTCATATCGAATATAGACTCAAAGATGCACTAGTCCTCAACACATGATAAGAAACAGTTGATTTATGAGGAGAGTAATCACGTTTATTTACTAAAATTGAAAAAATCCAGAATGCCTCAACATGGCAATAAACCAAGGTTGACACAACAGCCTCTTAAACATCTACAAACACTCAAGTCTCACTTAAGCTCAAGTGGTTAAAATCTTCAAAAACGGCATAAGTAAACCAATATCCATCAAAACATATTTCTTCAATATAATGGATAAATAAAATTATATTAAATAGTCTTTTGATTGCACTTTTGATTTCGTCCTTATCTCATCTCATATATGAAACACCTGGGATTCAGCAACTAATGTAGTCACATTTATTGTATGTAAAGTAGCCTTTTGGACGAGTTGGGATGCATAAGGGCAAAACTCACAACACCCTGTATGGCAAAATTGTCTATTCTGAAATAAATAAATAAACTGCTGCATAAAAAGTTAGGTGCCATGCAAAATGTACACTGTAAAAAATGACCGTGAATTTAACGGTAAAAGACTACAGTATATATATATATATAAAATGCTACAGTAAAAACCTGTTAAATGGTTAACGGTAAATATACGGGGAAAAACTGTATTGAACATTACATGTATTGGACATAAATTTTACGGTAGTATACCGTTTTTGGAAGTGAAAAATACAGTATAATTTACAGTGAATAACCATAAATTGACATTCCCAGAATTCCCTGCGTTACATTTCAAATTTGATGTTTTTTTGTTGAAATAACTGTTTCTTCTTAGTTTTTTTCTTATCAGTTTTGTATATTAGGGTTGTGTGTTACACCTAATGTTGTTAAATGAATGTGTATTGCATTATTTCAGTTTCATGTGTGTTACCGTGATGGTGTTTAGTGTTTGTGTGAATGACACTGTGCACCTGCATTTGGTGGTTATCAGTGTATTACAAAGGTACAAAACAGATTTCAGTACTTCAAATAGGTTGGTATATTAACATTATATCAGTTAATGAAATTACGATATTTAACTGTAAGTTTAAGTTAAAACCATAAAAACCTAAAACGTTGCTTCCGTATTTTTTACGGTAAAATTCCGGTAACCACAGCTGCCGGTTTTTTACCGTAAATT
>NW_015505933.1:292178-306457 GCF_001515645.1 Sinocyclocheilus grahami
TACACTGTAAAAAATGACCGTGAATTTAACGGTAAAAGACTACAGTATATATATATATATAAAATGCTACAGTAAAAACCTGTTAAATGGTTAACGGTAAATATACGGGGAAAAACTGTATTGAACATTACATGTATTGGACATAAATTTTACGGTAGTATACCGTTTTTGGAAGTGAAAAATACAGTATAATTTACAGTGAATAACCATAAATTGACATTCCCAGAATTCCCTGCGTTACATTTCAAATTTGATGTTTTTTTGTTGAAATAACTGTTTCTTCTTAGTTTTTTTCTTATCAGTTTTGTATATTAGGGTTGTGTGTTACACCTAATGTTGTTAAATGAATGTATATTGCATTATTTCAGTTTCATGTGTGTTACCGTGATGGTGTTTAGTGTTTGTGTGAATGACACTGTGCACCTGCATTTGGTGGTTATCAGTGTATTACAAAGGTACAAAACAGATTTCAGTACTTCAAATAGGTTGGTATATTAACATTATATCAGTTAATGAAATTACGATATTTAACTGTAAGTTTAAGTTAAAACCATAAAAACCTAAAACGTTGCTTCCGTATTTTTTACGGTAAAATTCCGGTAACCACAGCTGCCATTTTTTTACCGTAAATTATACGGAATTTTTTTTACAGTGTAATTAGTAATTACTTATTATAAACGTAGTGGAGTAAAGAGTACACATACTTATTTTAAAATGTAGTCAAGTAGAGAGTCAAACTTTCTAATAAAATACAGTAACTAATTACATTTCCTCAAATACTTTACACCGCAGATATTAGGGCTAATCACCCACCTTCCAGATCAACAGGTTTTTACACAACCCGATCTCATGAGAAAACGTAACTGTTTTACAAGGTGGTGATTTTGTATGAATTTGTACTACTTACTGTATATCATATGAAACCATACAATTTTTTTTAAAGTATAGTTTGACGGTCCACCCCTAACCCCAACCCTAAACATAACCGTTAGTGTAAGCAGATGCGATCATACAATTTCACAAGAATAGGCACCAATTTTTCAAAACGTAAAATAGTTACAAATTGCCATGAGATTGTGTTGGTTTTGAGTTTCATATAATTGCACATTGAATATATGTGGCGGTAGAAAGCATTTTGTTACAGTTTGTACATTTTGCAACATTTCCACTATGGTCTACAATAGTATCACTTCACAGTGGATCTGGCTGTGTGTTTGTGGAACATCACGCTCTATTCATGGACATGTAGCATTGTGAGAACAGTGTGTGCAAGTGTGTATGTTTACTCACTCACTCCCAGTGTCCCAGAGCAGCACCAGAACAATCAGACAAGCAGGGGACATCAACACCGCGAACACATCTAAAACAGCTAACATCCAATCTGCCACAGGGCTTTACAGACATAGTAACGGACACTTGGCTGGAGCATTATGGTGCAATACATTATGATCCACTGTTGCGCTAGACTTGAATCTTGAATCCCAGAGACACTCGCTCAGGCTGGCAGGAAATGTATCTTGCCTTAAGGGAAATGGAAGAAACTCCATTTGATCCCGTGGCAGTGGGCTGATGATGAATTGCAAACTAATTAGAAGGAAATAACATGGGCCTCCAAAACATGAACTGTTCTGTTTGTGAGAATTAAATGCCTATTTAGGTATTTAAATGCCTGAGATGGTACATCATTTGTTATTTCTCCATATTGCATTCTCCCACACTATGAATATATATATATTTTCTCTTCCCTCTCCATTATAATTGAGTAGTTATATATGAAAAACAACATTTAATACAAATTACACAAATAATACTAAAATAAACACACAAAAAAATGAAATTGTAAAAATAATACTATTGTTAAATAATTGTTAAAGAAAAACTGGAAGGAACATTTTCACATTTCTTCTAGCTTCACATTTCTAATAGTTCTCATATTTGGTAAACTTCTATGCAAACTAAAACAGATATATTTTTTGCATTCTCATTTGACTGATTAGAAATAGAAAAAACAACAACATGATAGTGTTTTGACTTTACAAAAGAGGAAAAAAATATAGAGAGATTAATTACTTTGGTCAAAAGAGAGAAAGATGTCAAATTTACCACCATGTCCTTAGCCTTTTTTTTTATTAGACTGACACAATGGTACTAGTTTTATGTAATTTAATGCCAAGGTAGAAAAACACATGGAGTTATAAAGTACATTTTTATTTCATTATATATATATATATAAATAAAAATTTAATTTATGAAATGATTTATGATGTTAATAACTGTGGAAACACATCTTCACCGTCCGTGAAAATGAACCTTTGTTTATAATAATTTAAAAAAATAATAATTCAGCTGGATCTGGATCTAAATAAGCTGTTGTTGTCACGAATCCGGTCCGTGGTCTTCCGTCTGCTCGCCATCAGAGGTCGCCTTCTGATTACATTGACTCTCGAACCACACGTCACCCTGGACTACATTTCCCATGCTCCATTGCACTGATTGGACTCACCTGCAGTCAATCACACACACACACACACACACACAACCACTCAAATCCTTCTCTAATGGCCGAGTATTGTTTGCATTTATCACTCTCCTGGGTAGCACTTTACGGAGCCAGTATCCTGTCTGAGTTTAGTCTAGTTCCTAGTTCTAGTCCTGTTTCGTAACGTCTAGTTTTGCCTGATTGTCTGTTCCTGATAACCTGCCTGTCTTGGATTTCTTTCTATATATATAAATAAAAATTTAATTTATGAAATGATTTATGATGTTAATAACTGTGGAAACACATCTTCACCGTCCGTGAAAATGAACCTTTGTTTATAATAATTTAAAAAAATAATAATTCAGCTGGATCTGGATCTAAATAAGCTGTTGTTGTCACGAATCCGGTCCGTGGTCTTCCGTCTGCTCGCCATCAGAGGTCGCCTTCTGATTACATTGACTCTCGAACCACACGTCACCCTGGACTACATTTCCCATGCTCCATTGCACTGATTGGACTCACCTGCAGTCAATCACACACACACACACACACACACAACCACTCAAATCCTTCTCTAATGGCCGAGTATTGTTTGCATTTATCACTCTCCTGGGTAGCACTTTACGGAGCCAGTATCCTGTCTGAGTTTAGTCTAGTTCCTAGTTCTAGTCCTGTTTCGTAACGTCTAGTTTTGCCTGATTGTCTGTTCCTGATAACCTGCCTGTCTTGGATTTCTTTCTTGTCTTGTTGTTCTTGGATTCTGTTCGCACCTCACCTGGATTAATATCTGTCTGTGGATTACTCGCCTGCCTCATCCTTTGGATTATGTTCGCCGTTGATCGACCTATGCCTGTTTATTGGATCACTCTTCTGTCTTGCCCTCTAAATACCTGTTTGCCATTGTCCAACCCTTGCCTGTTTTGAATATGTTTAAGAATAAAGCTTTGTGGATGGATCAGCACGTCTCGTCTTGTTTGCCCTGTTACAGTCGTCAGAAGCTAAATTAAATTTTAAGATTAAATTTTAATTTTTAAGCTTAATTTGTGAAATGAGTTAGTTTTTGGAGTGAGAGATAATAAATTAAATAATTGTATTATTAATAACAAGCTTATTTTATTAAATTTTTTCCTCTCTATTAAACATTTTGGGTCCCACTTTATATTAAGTGGCTGTTAGAAAACACTCTCTGTCTTTAGATTGGTTCCAGATGTTTCACCCCTCCTCTCTTTTTTTCCTGTCCTTCTCTCACTCGCCCTCCCTATACAGCGCACTCTCTCTGAATCCCCCTCCTCCATCTGTTCTCTCTCTCTCTCTTGTATGATGTTTTAATGTCTCTTACTCATATTCGAGGTACACATACGCACATGTATGCATTAGCTTTTCTTGGTTCAAATGTTCAAATAAGGACATGAATGCTATGACTCCAAGGTAAAGGGGTTCGTGATGAACTATGAAGAGAGTTCAGCATCCTTCGCCAAGTCTATTCCTAATATGTCCATATTTTTCTGTACATGTGGCCATTTTATATAAACACATGTTCTTGGCCAAGATCCTATATGTATGTCATCTATATCCTCATTGGTTAAAGGGTTGAAACTCCCCTCGACATATGCCTATATAATATCTTTGTTTCTATGAATAAATTGAAGTATTGAGAATACAATTTGAATGTGTGTTTTCTTGCTTCCCGGCCGTTATACACTTTGAGGGCCAGGCGGCAAAGAGAATTTACAGAGGGACCAATTGTTAGTTTACTAACAGTGGCCTTAATTACTATGTACTTACATTTAAATTAATCATTTAGTACAATGCACTTATTGTGTACATGCATGTTTTTACATTGTACTTATGTTTGAAAAATATCTGCATGTAATTACATCTATAATTCATTTCTGTAATTACATTTATAATTACACTGATACCCATCCATTACACCTTAACCCACCCTTAAACCTACCCATACCACCAAACCTGTCCCTAACCGTACCCGTATCCCACCTCAATAGCAGCAAACGTGTTTCGCAATACAATATGAAGACAATAAGTACATTGTACTTAATTTTGATGTAAGTACATAGTAGTTAAGGCCACTTAATATAAAGTGGGACCACATTTTGAGATGTCATTTTTGAGATTTAGTAATAGAATTTCTTATTATTTATTTTCAAATGACAATGAGTAAAAAACTGGTCAACACTGTTAATGCCAACCTCTGATAATAGCTGAAGAAGTTTAAAAGAATGATTTGTTTAAAAGTGGCTGAAGAGCACTTTGGACATTTCAACCTCTGCCTTAAATTATTTTTAACGTGATGTCCCGATCTGGTTTTGATCTGCAGCAGCAGCATTATTTTTAGACACAGAGGTAGGTTGGCACTCTGTAGGGGGTGTCATATCCATCAGAAGACCACCTGGCTGGAACTAGCTAACTGCAACAACACAGCTCATCTGATCTGCTCAATCAACACTCTCTGTCTCACTCTCTTTGTGTTCATCTCACAGATTTCAAAACAAGATGTCTGAGCAGATTGCAGAGTTGGGATGCATTCCATATCAATTCAATTGATGCACTGAAACTGAATTCACCAATTAATTCACTTTTATATTTCAGCATCACCGTGTCACGGATTTAACTGACGATGCCAAGTGTTATCAAAGTGATGAAACACATGACTGCACAACAAACTCATGTGCCTAATAAAAAGCATCTTAAACCAGCTTACGTTTGTGAAAAAGTACACTTTAACATAAAAATACTTATTACAGTAATAATACACTTTAAAAATATATATATTTAAGTGTGAACTTAATATAATGCTTTCAGGCACCTGGTACACTTAATTACTGATGTTAATTGCAATAAAATCCTATAATTATAATTATAATAGTTATAAATATATTAGATGCATTAAGCTGTTTGACCTTTTTGAAGTAGAGTACATTTTATATGTAATTTCATAATTACTTTAATAATTAATTCAAATTAAGTAATTATTTCATAATTACCTCATAAAACTTTCAATAGAAAGTTAATTTCTATTGAAACTTGTATGTCATTACAAATGTATATGTGCACATTTGTAAGGATGAAGTTGCGATTTAGTTCCTTTAAATTATATTAACTTTAAATATAATATTGTCACGGTGTGCCTACGGTGAGGAACAAGGAGAATGCAGGAGAATCATAATAAACAGTCTTTACTGACAGCTAGGAAGTCACACGCAGGATATGGGATACACAGGGCTTAAATACTCATGGAAACTAATGAGGGGACACCTGGAAACAATGGAACTAAACGGGGAACACCTGGAAGAAATGATATTAATAAGGACAGGAATGGGAAAGATCAAATAAGGGAGGAACACGGGGGGGGGGGGGAAACCAGGACAAGCACGTGGGGAACAAAACACAAGAGACAGAAACAGTCTGACAAATATCAAGTAACATACTACAGTTAAATTTACAATCAAGTAGTTTACATGCGCTTTAGTATGTTGGTCAACACATAAAAATAAATTTGCTTCTTTAAAGCACAGTAAAATATAATCAAAAAACAATGATTTAAAATGTACCTAAAATAAAACTGAAACATGAAAGTGTTTTAAGTACACGAAAGTGGCCATTTATTTCATGAATAATATGTGACCCTAGACCACAAAACCAGTCATAAGGGTCAATTTTTTTAAAATTGAGATGTAGCCTATACATCAGCTTTCCATGATGTATGGTTTGTTAGGATAGGACAATATTTGGCCGAGACACATATATTTGAAAATCTTGAATTTGAGGGTGCAAAAAAATCTAAATATTGAGAAAATCGCCTTTAAAGCTGTCCATATTTTAAAGTTGTCACATTACTAATCAGAAATTAAGTTTTGATATATTTACAGTAGGAAATGTACAAAATATCTTCATGGAACATGATCTTTACTTAATATCCTAATGATTTTTGGTATAAAAGAAAAATCGATAAGTTTGACCCATACAATGTATTTTTGGCTATTGCTATAAATATAGCCGTGCTACTTATGACTGTGGCTTTGTGCTCCAGGGTCACATATATTATTTGCAAGTATACCATTTAAAAAAAAAATATATATACTTTTTTAGATATAAAATTCATTACAAGTGCACAATCAGTACAATTAATTAATTATACAATCCTTTTTCACAACGGTATAAGCAAGTCTTTGCAGGTTAAAGCTGGATGCCTATGATGTCTAAAAGTGCCTAAAACCCATCTAAACTAGCCAACACACCAGCTAAGACCAGCAAACCAGCTTTAACTAGTTTAGATGTATTTTTCAGCAGGGTTCCTGACATAAAATGTGTTTGTGCGTCTGTGCGTTCACGCATGCGGATGAAGTGAAGTATGACAAAGCTCTGATTTTGTTGAGAATGCCACACAATGAGCCACAGCAGGGGACACAGAGACAATAAGCAGTAGCGTCTCTATTGGGACAATAAGCAGTAGCGTCTCTCTCCTCAGGGTTTAAATGTGAAGTAGGACAGACGACTGAAAGGGTCTGTTTGAAAGGAACAGAAAGAAAACTAATAAATATGAGATGAAATCCATTCTTTCTGTGCTTTGAAAAGGCCGTACTAATGATTTGTCACACTGCCTTAAAGTGACACACTTTCTTTCCTGCAAAAAAAAAAGAAAAAAAGTCTACAAACTTTTTTGCCTGAGGCTTTCATGATGCTCTACAGCGACCCCTAGTGACAACAGAGTATAACACACTTTTATTATGAAGACTTCAGTCAGAACTGCTCACAGCAACCTCCAGAGAGCAGCAGCACACTTTAACACTGACACAGAAAGGTAGAGATGAACACACACACACTCTCTCTCACACACACACACACACACGCAGGTTTGTTTTTGTGAAAAGTGGGGACATCCCATAGGCGTAATGGTTTTTATACTGTACAGACCGTATATTCTATTGCCCTACACCAACCCTACCCCTAAACCATTCTGAACTTAATCTTAAACTCCATTCTGTGTGATTTATAAGCGTTTTGAAAAGTGGGGACATGGGGTAATGTCCTGAAAAGGCACCTTCTCCTTGTAATACCTATGTCATATTTTTGTCATTATACAAATTTATGTCCTCATTTGTCACAAAAACACACACACACATGTTGTGTTTCCATGTTTTATGGGGCACAACCACGTGTAGAGGTGCACAATCCTACACAAACACACTGACAGGCACAGATATACAGTACATAGAGCTCACAGTGTCGACATTCCTCAAACGATTCAGGGACCTTTCGAGATAAGGGCTAAAACATTTCAGAGTCAAGACCAAACTCTGAATAATAAACAAATGCCACAATAAATTATAGAGGAGCTCTGTGTCTTTGTGCATTTGCATTTATGTGTGCGCATTCTGTGGAGTTAGTAAGTGAAAGGTAAATAAATAAGACGTATATGTCCTCTGGGTGTGTGTGTATTGTTTAAGAGTATGAAAGAATAATAACATTCATATGCACACACACACCCATATATATTACATTTATACTGTATATACGTATGCTATTAAATAATAACTGTGAAACTTATTATTGTTATTTTTCATTGTATTTACTTATTCTTTCATTTTAAAAGGAACATGCCAGAAGAACATGCCATCTATTTACCAGAATACTTTAATTTACATCATATACTGTATATGTATATGTATGTATGTATGTGGGTGTATATATATATATATATATATATATAATCATAAAGTTATTGTGATTTTGTGGTGTTGTATCACAAAATGAAAATCTGTTTTGATGTCTTGTGTTATTTGTTTTGGCAATATTGAAGTTTATAGTAACATGACAACTCCATTTCATAAATAGTGTTTTACAATAATCTTAACAGGCCAAAAGAATAAGTCACCGATGCTTTGGCTTCCTTCTAGACACTGCAGTAATTAAATGTGTATATTTTCTAAATACTATATTTTACCCAACAGTGCATGTGTGTGTGTTTATGTGTGTGTCAGCAGGACTGATGCTGTTCCTCTAGTCTAGCCTGATTTGTTGCAGTCAAGCTCACAGAGGACAGAAAGAACGGTAGAGAGGTGGAGAGAGGAGGGAAAATAAAGAGAAACAGCCTCAATTAAATGATAACCATTTACTCTTGAGCTTTCCTTCACAGAGCGAGCGCGACTGAGATTGTCCATGGAGGTGAAGCGCAGAACAGGCAGCAGGCAGTTAAAGTTAAATCTCATTCAAGGAAAATATGTGCAGAGGTCTATTTTCAGGAATAACATAAATTGCTGGCCAGAAAGAACAACACAAGACAAGCTAGTCCATGTGTGATTGTGACACACAAATCGCAAATGACTCATTTCGTGGATTTTACTAGACCTGACAAAAAAAAAATCACACAAAACGTGCAACGTTTACGTTGTTTTGTTTGTTTGCTCATTAAACTGTCCTCTCGCTGCTCTTGTGGCACTCGCAACACACATATAAATGTTTAACTAGGGCAAAAAAAGTGCACTCATATCTGTATAGAGACAGAGAGACATTTCGAAGGAGTCTGTCCTATTTCAGAGTTTCATCATCACTGAATCTGTCTGTTGATTAAACAGCCTGTCCGTTGCTAGGCTACAGAGCGACACTAATAGGAAAGGAAGAGGAAGTCTGTAGGAGGGCCAGAGATAACGAGAGCCAGAGAGAGACAGAGAAAGAAAGAGAGATTTTGACTGAACTATAATGACTTTAAGCAAAAGAGACAGGCATCTAAAGAGAAAAGATCAGGAGAGTGGGAGGATGGAGATAAAACACAAGAAAGCAGAGGATGAGCAGAAAGCTGGAGCTGAAGTGAGGCACCCTTGCCTGCGTTCTACACGTAAATGAAAGACGTGCAATGTAAACGACAGCTGAATGAAATATGGCGAGACATTAAGAGATCTAATGAGAAAACACAGCTCTCACCGGTGCATGTGATCCGCACGCGTTCTCCCGCATAAAGCTTAATGAGAGTCACCATTACCCAGCATGCCTCATGGGTGGCATAATTCAACATGATAATTTACAGTACAAAACGACCACAAGTGATGAATGCTTTAAATTGGATTGTGTTTTAACTTTTTTTTAGGCTTTTGCTTGTTTTTATTATATTGATATTTATGGGGTTTCTACAACATTTTGGACCTTTGGACTTTTGAAAAACACATTTTACACTAGTTTATTTCATTTGTCCACTAACAATGTCCACGAACAGCAGTGCACAAACATGCTCTTATTTTTGATTCTGTCAGGAGAATTCTGCAATTTTACTGAAAGTCATATATATTTCCACCAGATCTTATTTAATGTATTTAGCTTAATTACATTCTGTGATGGAAATGTCATTTTAAACAGTGGTTTTTAATAAATAAACAAATAAATAAAACCAACTCATTCACTATAAAAATGATTATTTAAAGTTGTAAATAAAGATTACTGGAGTATGTTTTATGAGAAAATGCTATTTTTGTCATGACAACTGTTAATACATTGACAGTGTTAATGTGTTTGGTCTTGGCAGAATAGATTTGCTACATTGCTGAGACTTGCTACTGCCAACACATCCACAACATGCTGCTGTGAGCATGTAAGAAAAACTGCTGCGGCACATATAACATATATAAAATAACCCCCATATAGCATGCATGAATCACTCTGTTGCAGCCCTATACAGGTGGAGCTGGGGGAGGTGGAGGGTTTCTGATGAATATTTCCACCAGATCTTATTTAATGTATTTAGCTTAATTACATTCTGTGATGGAAATGTCATTTTAAACAGTGGTTTTTTAATAAATAAACAAATAAATAAAACCAACTCATTCACTAAAAATGATTATTTAAAGTTGTAAATAAAGATTACTGGAGTATGTTTTATGAGAAAATGCTATTTTTGTCATGACAACTGTTAATACATTGACAGTGTTAATGTGTTTGGTCTTGGCAGAATAGATTTGCTACATTGCTGAGACTTGCTACTGCCAACACATCCACAACATGCTGCTGTGAGCATGTAAGAAAAACTGCTGCGGCACATATAACATATATAAAATAACCCCCATATAGCATGCATGAATCACTCTGTTGCAGCCCTATACAGGTGGAGCTGGGGGAGGTGGAGGGTTTCTGATGCCCGATGCAACTGCTACAGCAAGAACAAGCCTAGTATTTGAATGTTGAGCAGCAGCTCATTGGCAGAAACCAATTAGCTGTGCCATGTGAATGATAATGTGATTGAGTTAGAACCTATCGGCCTGCGCCATCTACAGTTGCATGACAAAACTTTGTATTTCAGTCTTTCTACTTCAAATTATAATGTTTGACTGTGTTACTTGCCAGTTCTTTGTATTTGTTTCTGAAATTTACTAGCAATTTCTGATTGAAAATTGCTTCTACTCCAATTTATTACTATTATTTTTCTGTGTAAAACAAAGTTAAAAGGCATTTAGAAACCAGCAAGAATAAATAATGAAGGAATGGTGAAAAAAAAAAGTTTTGACTTTTAATGTCACCTTTATATAACAACAAAAAAGTTTTAATCTGAAACCATAAAAGCACTGTCACGCTACGGTGAGATAAACGCACGAAGAAGATGAAGATGAATGCAAATAGTCTTTAATAATCCACAAGAGGACAGGCAGGATACACATGTAAGGACGTAGTAGACCGGACCGCAAACAGTGAACAGAACACAACTTAAGTAGGTTGGCAAATGAAGATAATTAAACTAGACAGACACACCTGAACCAAATGACATAATGAACGGGAGACAGAAATTAGGTCACACAGAGCACATGGGGAAAGAAAACACAACAAACAGTCCAGGGGTGTGACAAGCACCTGCTCTCACTTTCTCACTTTGCACTTGTTCTTGCTTTGTTGTCTTGTTTATCTATCAGTAATCATCACACACCACGCCATCTGCAGATGGGACGTCTTCTCCCACACAGGTTATATTATTCCTCCATTTGATGAGTGCTCAATGACTGCTAATTTTTTTTTCTTGTTTTGCAAACTTTCCATCAGAGCTGAATTTACAATAATAACCCGAGTGCTAACCGCTGTGAATCAGAAATGAACAATCTCAGTTTGTTCTCAATATGTTCATCGTTTGCTGTTTTGGTCTCTTTTCTGTTCTGTTGTTTGTTGTTCTTTCGTCCACATGCTCTAAACCTCTCGTTCTCCTTGTTTTGATTCTTTCCTCTTCAATCCACTCTTCTTCCCTCCAAAATCAACACTCACACACTCTCTCTGTCACACACACACACACACACACACACACACACACACACACACACACACACACACACACACACACACACACACTCTCTCTGTCACACACACACACACACACACACACACACACAGACACACATACACACACACACACACACACACACACACACACTTACAGTTCCTGCCAACAGTGCAGCCCATGTCCAGAATGATTTCATATTTCAGCTCAATCTGTCAATGCTAAATAAATTGTGTGTGTGCGTGTATAAATCTACCAGCAGCTCTGAGAGTGAGCTCAGTCTTAAAGCAGAGACATCTCCAAGCATAACAATACCCATCTCCTCTGATTTATGTCACTCTCTATCCCTTAACAGACCTGCAAACGTCTGCACACTCTCCAGCAACACGCATCCACACTTAAGCGCAAATACACTAGAAAACTTCATTGTTCAAAATGTTTTGCCTTCTATTTGAGAGGAAAAAAGTAATGTCAATGTTAAAATACTCATAATTTCATCAGCAATATGCTTGTTAACATGATTTTAGTGTGAAAAACATCACTGACCTTTTGTCATGTAAAGACATATCCAATTTTACAACTTTGTTGCCATGACAACATAAGGCTAAAACCACAAAATGGCCATAAAAACGATGATTTGAACAGTGTTACAGCTCAAATGACAGACAGAATTTCATCAGAAATAATGTAAGTGCTTTTATCAAATTATACACTGTACATTTATACATGTAAATGCTCAAAAAGTGGCCCCATTTACTTCCATTATAAGTGTCCCACCATAACCTCCTTTTTTTATTTATTTAAGAAAATAAGGGATATGTTGAAAACGAGTACAACTCTCCTTCCCTCATATTTCTTGTTTTTATGGTCATTTTGTGGTTTTAGCCATTAAATTGGGTCAAAAGGAAGGAAATGTTTCTTGAGCACCAAATCAGTAATGGCTGCAATAATACACATAAGTTTGGAATAATTAGGATTTTGTTATGCTTTTGAAGTCTCTTATGCTTACCATTGATTTGACCTGTAAAAACAGTAATATTGTGAAATATTATTACAATTTAAATTAACTGTTCACTGTTATAAAATATTTTAAAATGTCATTTATTTTTGTGATGGCAAAGCAGAATTTTTAAGTCGTTACTTGAGTCTTCAGTGTCACATGATCCTTCAGAAATCATTATAATATGCTGATTTGGTGTTCAAGAAACCTTTTTCTTATTATATATCTTATATATTCTTATTCTTATTATCTTTACTGGCCAAAAACCAACTTAATAGATTTACAGAATTAGAAACTCATGTTGGCTCTGATTTATGGTGTTAAAAGACAAGATTCTATCTAGATAGAATTGGATACAAGGTTTCAAGAAAATAAGGGAAGGTTTGAAAATAAGCACGCTCTCCATCCCTCCCTCCTGTTTCTCCTTTTGTCCTGTCCAGGATGGTATAAGAAAGAGCCTTGTAGATGGAGATGGGCCGCACTGCCACATATACACAGACTGACCCATCACTCACACACCCCTACACACATGTATACATACACACACTTTGCACGCACGCCTTGCCAGCTCTGGCAGCCAAGACAAGCTGTTGACAGGTAACAGGCACACCCGTCACTAACTTCATTGCACCCTCACCTCAAATTCTCTCGCTTTCTCACTTTGCCTCTATTTTGGCTCCGTCTTTCTGTCCTCCACCCTCATTCCTCCTCCTTTTCACCCCTTTCCCCTCAATCTTCCCAGGTATAAAATGATAGGTAGACAGGTCCTGTGTTGTTGTAAACACTAGCCAATCCGCCAGCATTCTGTGAAGAATCTTTTCTGACTGACACACAAAAACATGCTCGGACAACAGCTGTCAATTTACACCCACATACAACATATGGCTAAGATAGATGAATCACGATATATCAATCCGGAGAGATGTCTTAGATAGTTGAGTAACATGTGGGTTTATAATATACTGAGATTTAACTGAATTATTTTCATGTTTGACCACCTCTTGATATGATATGATGATAATTCCAATGTACAATTGGTACATTTTATTTTGGTTTCCCAATTGAATTATATCTTACACATCAATTTTTGTGATTAATATTTTACTATTTATAATTAATACTGTAATATTTTACTGTTTAATAGAGGTATCACCTCAATGGTTAAAAACAAGCAAAATGTTATATAAATGTTAATCTCTATACAGTATATATTTATTAGTAATCATGAATATATTTACAGTACACATTAAATCCTCAAATTAACGTTGAATCAACATGAAGAACAAAAGGAAGTATTTTAAACAATATTCGTTTAATGCATGAACACTTTTATTTAGAAAGGATTCAAATAAAAAGTGATAGTAAAGAATTACAAAAAAATCAGTCAGTTACAAAAAAATCTGTTTCAAATAAATGCAGTTCTCTTGAATTTATTTGTTTAACATTGGTCATAATAAATGTTTATTAAGCAACAAATCAGCATATTAGAGTGATTTCGGAATGATCATGTGACACTGAAAACTGGAGTGATG
>NW_015505933.1:307271-308189 GCF_001515645.1 Sinocyclocheilus grahami
ATTCCAGACCTTCAGCCGTCAGTCTGAAGGTCTGGCTACGCGAGATTAAGGTTTCACTCACTTTAGCATGAGATATTTGCCTGAAATAAATTCACAGGAACATTTCATGGCACTAAATCTGAATGTTTTGAAACTCTTCAATGCAGCTAAGGTGTTTTTGTTAACCTTTGACCTTGATTAAGATTCAAAACAGTTTGCCACGTGTCTCCATCATCTGTACTATGTACTGTACATAATGTGCAGCATTATGTGTGGTACTTTAGCACTCAGCACATAATGAGTATTGATTAGACCCCAAGTTCACTATTATAATTTCTTGAGGCTTGGTTAAAGTATTGAACCAATGCCTGCTGGAACTTTATTGAAAATACTCTTTCAGAAACATGCTGAGCCTAAGCCGTTACATCTCCAAGAGGCAAAACAACAACTGCCACAACTTTGTTCAATCATCAAACCGACACCGAATCAAAACTGTCAAACAAGCTTCTCTTGACTAAGGCTTGTGTGAATTTCACAACTTCATTTACTCAGACTTGGACACATTTCAAAACTCACATGATTATAAGCACTAATCTGTACTACGACCAAGGATTTTGGGTTTGGTCTTCTGAGAGATGTTTTGTTGGTTTTACTGATGAGAATTTTGGAGAGAGCACACGTCTGCCTGGCGGGCTTTTGCTTAAACCTTATTCAACTCACAATTTTTACACAAACCGTGTGCCCTAGAGCGATGGAACGTGCTGATGCAAATATAAGCAAGATAAAAATAATGACAAAAGGAACAATACACTGATAATGAATACAAATAACTTCCATGTGCATTCCCCCAAAGTGTGTAGGTTTGCGATTAGAACTTCACTCCTTAAGGATTCACTCAGAGAATAGTTTCTATCACAATTGACTGCATCAGTTATTAAT
>NW_015505933.1:309752-333722 GCF_001515645.1 Sinocyclocheilus grahami
GTATGTTAGATTAGACCTGGCCAGTGCTGTATCAAAGTTCAATACGCCATTAGTTTTGTTTATAAACAATGACCTGCACCATTATTGAGGTCGGATTGTATTTTGCAGAAGTCACTCAAACCAATCAGAAAGCAGAGTGATTTATACTGAACTTCTCACCTGCAGAGAAGGAGGCAAATATTCCAACCACAGGAAGGCATCACGTACACATCACATGCAAACGCCCGTGAGCGCGATTGAACGTGCACACGTATACAGTACAGCGTAAACACAGATCCTATAATCTCTGTTACGTATCTTAGACACACAAACAGGAGCCGCACAAGCACACAGGCCTTTGAAATGTCAGTCCCTTCAGGGAGCGCTTTTGTGTTAGAGAAAGATTTTTTTAATGTCACACTGTCGCACTGTAAACAGCCTTGACACGACCTCTGAAAATCCAGTATGGCTAATTAAAACCTTCATACTGAAATACAAATCAAAAGCACATGGATGATTCATGTAACAGCCTTATATGCAGTCATACAGAAATAAATGGTTTGAAATGGTTTTGAGTGATTTTGAGTGACTGAAATATACTGTACATATTGCTGCTTAATGCAGCTCCTCACCAAGAGCATGAAAGATTGATTAGAAAATATTTTATAATCTTACCTCTATATCTTAAAGCTTAGACAACAACACGAACAATATAACAGTAATACCTGTCAGGACATCGGAACAGATTTGGAGAAATTTTGAATTACATCATTTGCTCACCAATGGATCTTCTGCAGTAATTGGGTGCCGCAAGTAATCCATACTACTGCACTCCATCAACATCTTATGAACCTAAAAGGTGTGTGTTTGTAAAAAAACAAATATATCATTAAGGTGTTTTAACTTAAAAAAATTAAAAAATATGAGTTCATAATCAATAATAACACTTCCTCCACTGAAATATTTCATCTCCTTCTGTCCTCTCACATCAAAATCCACCAACATAGTAGTTTAGAACTCTTTTGGACAGTTCACTTGTTTCGCTTAGGTGCTTTATCTGTGCATATTTCTCTCCTGATTCAGACAAGATAACTTTATCACTGAAGCAATATTATGGATAGAGGACTCTATTTTTGTTGGATGCAACAGTTTGAAGTTAAAAACATCCTAATGATGAATTTGTTTGTCAAAAACATGCAGCTTTTCTCTTCACAAGACATCAATTGAAGGACTATTTGTGGATTATTTTGATGTTTTTATCAGCTGTTTGGATTCTCATTCTGACGGCACCCATTCACTGCAGAGGATCCATTGATGAGCAAGTGATGTAATGCTAAATTTCTCCAAATCTGTTCCTAAGAAGAAAAAAACTCATCTACATCTTGGATGGCCTGAGGTTGAATACATTTTCAGAAAACTTTAATTCTTGGGTGAACTATTCAAGTCATTTATATGACTCAAGATGGTGGGAGCTGCTTTTGAAATAAAGGGTTAGTTCACCCAAAAAATGAAAATCCAATTTAATGGAGCTTTAATGAACCATTTGGGAGAGTATCACAAACGTAAACAACATATGCTGTTCTGTGTCAGCTGCGTCACACGGATACGTTGTTTTCGTTCAGATCAATGTATCCGTGTGGCGCAGCTGACACAGAATAGCATACGCTGTTTGCGTTCAGTGGATACTCTCCAAAATGGTGCCCGGGTAACGCGGAGGAGACAAATTGTTGAATAAAGTCTTTTTTTTTTCTTTTGCGCACAAAAAGTATTCTCGTAGCTTCGTAAAATTACGGTTGAACCCCAGATGTCACATGTATTATTTTACCGATCTCCCTGCTATGTTTCTGGACCTTGATCGTGTAAGGATCCTTGCTGTATGGAGGGTCAGAGAGCTCTCAGATTTCATCAAAAATATCTTAATTTGCGTTCTGAAGATGAACGGAGGTCTTACGGGTTTGGAACAACATGAGGGTGAGTAATTAATGACAGAGTTTTCATTTTTGGGTGAACTATCCCTTTAAATAAAAAAGGTCAAGTCCGCGGTGTGACATGAGAGACATGAAAGTAGTGTAGGTTTTGCTTAGCTAAATGATAGGACTGATATTCAGTATTGCCACTGACAACAGAAATATGTGATAGCAGAATTCAGTGATTGTCAAATCATGATCAAATTTTCCAGAAAGCAATGTGTTATAATTATTTCTAAGATTTAATTGGGTTTCTGCAACTGGGGAAATCTACAACATAACATCAGAAAATGATTCATGTTCTAAATGTACTTCAAATGTGGTTTTATTCAAACAGAACGTGAACTTAACAGAGTACATAATTATCACAGTAGGCACTTTACTTTATTCAACACGACTAATAGTGGAGCCCATACTGAGAAACTGAGATCAACCATAGAGCATATTTGAAAAAAAAAGCAAGCAGCATATAAATATTTTGTGACACAAGCGTCAGTGGTCTAGAGGAGCAGAGGAAAATAATCACAGAGATTTGGCACTAGAGGGCAGCAGGATTGTGGGATTGTGTCAAAAGAACTTGGCGTTAAAATTGAGATGAAAAAAGAAACGAACTTTTCCTTCTTTCACAGCTCACTGCCTGAACAACTTAATTATTATGACTTCTCTTCACCTGAGGGGCTTTGTGTGAAAAATGCATGTGTGTGCTTTGATGCACCAGTCGGAACAAGTGCATCATATCTACACAGCTCACTTTATTATTTGCTTATGATTTTTGTAATTTTAACTATTTTTCATTAAACTATCAAATGTCAATCACAGTAGTGCTATTATACAATATGAAAAGGGTAATCTGAGGTGTAGAAATCTCACTGTCTTACAGTTGGCCTTTTCTGACGTCTGTTCTCCTTGTTCTCTTCATATCTGTGGGGCAGGAGTTGGCTCTGTACAATCCACCCGCTTATTAATATTCCATATGGTTCTGAACCCGCTTCTCTCAATTCTTTTATTAAATTATATGTTCTTCTTTCACTGCTTAACTGCATGCATTATTGACAGCCTAAGCAACTTTCACTTTGAAGGCCCAGAAAGGTAGTGAAAATGTCATGGAAGTACTCCATGTTACTCCAGTGATTCAACTTTAATTTTCTGAAGCGATATGAATGCTTCACTTTCATTTCAATCTCCAACGCTTGTTCACAAGAGCTGCTTCTTGTTCTCCACTGGAGTAACATTAAGTAATTTCATGTTGTTTTCAATACCTTATTGGGCCTTCAAAGTGAAAGTTACTTATGGAGGGTCAGAAACCTCTCAGATTTCATTTAAAATATCTTCAATTGTGTTCCGAGGATGAACGAAAGATTTAGGGGATTGGAAAAATGTGAGGAGGAGTAATTAATAACAGAATGTTATATCTTTTGGGTGAACTATCCTTCAAACATTTTACTTGTTAATAAAAAACACAGATGTGCCTAATTTAAATATACTTAATAGCGGCTTTAAATTCATCCATATTCCCTCATGAATTTATATCTTTACCCCTCCCACAATGTTGTTTCTAGGCAACATATTTAAATAATTAACCAATTCCTTTTAAAAACAAATACTGTACTTTATATAATTACCCATATTTACTCATTAACAAATTATTAATCTCATATCAATTTTTTAACTGAAAAAGCTTGTTTTGTTCATTCAAAGTGATTCCTTCATTATTATTATTATTATTGTAATCAACAGCTTTATTATCATGTTATTTGCATAATGTACCTGCAAAGTGATGGGGGAAACAACAATAAAGAGAGTCCGTTTCTCTCAATAAACTTCTCTCAGGTTTTTCTTATTCTTTTGCCTCTTTTTTCCACAAATGAGAACACTAGTAACATTAATTGTAAAGGCATAAGCCATTAAATGGTCAGACTTTTTCCACTCTTAGCACATCTGAAACAAAATAAATAAGTTCAACTTTTTGAATGCTGGATATTTATCATCAAAAGCCTATATATATATATATATATAATCCTATACTCTCTTTTTGTTTATATTAAATTCAATTGAATACAGTGGGTAGTCTGATGATTAATGATCTATACTGCTAAGGTTAAATAAAGGTTCAATAACAAGTAGTAGTGACCCTAGGAGAGCTAATTATATCACGGTCCTGTCACTATCTGCTCCTGTTTTCCATCATGCCCTGCTGCCGTGAGCCTCTTAACCCCAGGTTTCTCCACTGGGAATGTTTTTGCAGTTGGTCACTTGGGATGAGAAACGACTACTAATGTAAAGAACAAGAGGTCACAGGCATCCAGGAAACAAATGCTATACTGGATAATAAAGCTACTAGCTATGCTAAAAGAGAGAACCATATGTTTGCTACAAGCTGCTTGTGTCGTCATGTGAACAAAAATGATTAATTACCATTTTTTTGAAAAGTACTTTACCGTCTGTATGTTTGAGGTCCCAGAGACCCCAATTATGTAAAAATATGTGTAATAATACGTTTTTCTTTTCAGACACCAAACAAAACGTGAGAGGTAAATATATCTTGTGTGTTTGTGTATGTTTGCTCATGAAGAGAGAGAGGGAAAAAGAAGGATTACATACCATTTACAAAGACAATATGCTCAGCGTCTCTACACATTTAGTCCCTGGTCAGTGATAATCTACTTAGTTATCAGGCTCACAGTGGATCAGCTGTGGACAGATTAAAGACAGAGGTTATCCAGACAGACTCTCATGTCTCTATCATTTCATCTTCATCCCGATTTCATTCCTATACTCCAGCGGATTCATAATCAAAACAGAAACATGATAACAGCATGCGAGTCCTGATGATGATGGCCTTATTTGCATATCCATTAACATACATCTACATACTGCTCACTGTAAACGCAAACACAGTTTCCAGTCACGCAGACATAGAAATCATGCATCTGGCAAACCAGAGATACTCAGACTCCCGAAAAATGAAATGCACTGAAATATTGAATCACCATCGGTTATGCAAGATTACTGTTCCATCAACATGACTATTTCTAAACACGCTTCTAAATACTGAGTCTCTAAAATTCTCTCAATTGGTAATTTTGTGCACATCTGCTTCGTATAAATGGTATTCATGCCACAATAATATGACAAAAATGGCTCTGTAACTGTTATGAAATAATTAGCAACCCAGGCGTCGCTCTCTTACACTCTTTTTGATAGTCCTTCTCTATCAATAGACACTGAATTATTGACAGACAAAAACAATGAAAATTCAGTGGAAAATGTATATATAATAACACAGGGATCAAAACTCTGGCCAGAATCCCTCTCTCTTTTTCACTATAAATTCATGTGTTTCTCCTGGAGATGGAATACCAGTGTTTTGATACTGAGCTACTGGCACAATATGCTTATGAACATCTGGTCTCAGAGTCCATAAACTGATAAATATATTTCAGGACACAGGACAAGATATAACTTACTTAGTCTCATGTAGAGATAATTTTTACTGAATCGCTTAAAGGTACAATAGGTGATTGTCTTCAGAATTTTTTTTTATGCTGGTTGAAAGTCTCTTCACATCCCGATAGCAATCATTAAGTTAAGTGGTCTAAATGTATTTATCTGTATTTATATATTCTATGGAAGGCGTAGGACCAAGAAATGTTCGTCCAATCAAAACGCTCGGCCCAAGCTTTTTAATTGGGTTTCCTACCTGCCTGTCAACGTATATATTAGCATACATCTGCGCACCCGGTTCACGCAGACAGGATACGTCATCAGCGCGTTCACGCACGCTGTGCAGACGGAACGAGAATGGCAGACAAACATCAACAACAACCCGATCTTCCTTCCTGGTATTGTAGTATTTTTAAAGTTTTCTCACAGGTGAATGACACATGATGTAGCCCAGCGGTTCCCAATTCCAGTCCTCGCTCTGCATATTTTGCATGTCTCGCTTAGTTAATGTAAGAAAAAGTGATGAGTTCAGTTAACACACCCGATTCAGATAACCAGCTCCTTAGAAGAGAGCTAAGTGCATGAACTGTGTTCCCTACACAGTGTTCATTGCTCCCTCCTGCCTGAGCAGGGGGAATCCATTTAAGTTTACTTCACTTCGGAGAGCACGAGGACTGGAATTGGGAACCGCTGATGTAGCCTATTGTAGTAATGTTGTCTCTGGTATTCTGGTCTGTGAGCGCATGCGTTCAGGGGGCGTGGCTTTGGACGGCGATTGCAGGGAGGGTGGGACGTTCCTTTCAGTGCTATCAGGCTAAAGTTAGCATTTTCCAAGATCTCCTACTGCACCTTTAAGGTCAAATCCACATAGAATCTTGTTCTGGCTAAGAACTGCTTACCTAATGTATTGTTACACTTAGCAGGTTTGGTACAATTAAAACAATCTCTAGTGTGATTGATCTGGTAATGTGGTTCATCTGAATAAGTGTGAATGCTGCCGTCCAAACCTTGCTATGCACCAAATAAATGGTCTGAAACCCCTTGAAAAGGTGAGTCTCGATCTGTTCCAAATTAACTTTGCGGTTTGACTGAAATATGAATGCAGACAAACCAAAAATAGGAGGTGATGCCACAAGATGGGACCCTAACAGCATACCTGGTTCTTCTCGTCATAGGAGCTATTTTGCTCATAGTTCAGTACAGGCGTCTGAACTGTCATCTCCTTGCAGCAGATCTTTGATTGTGTGTGCAATGGAGGAATTCCTTTTGCTGTTTTGACTCCTTTACACATTTTCTAAGCTCTTTGTGAGTTAAAAGCTGGTAAAAATACCTGGTGCATTTAGCTCACACAGCAGCAAAACTGTCTAACCAGGCTGTGACTGCAAACTTATGCCTTTTGTTTTGTAACTTTAGGTTCAGTGATAAAGATTACAGTGTGAACGCTAAGCCAACCAGACCAAAAGAACCAACAAAAGTCTGTTTTGACTAAACTGGCAAACATTGGTAAATCCTGTGATCAAACGAAACGAAACTAAACGAAACGAAACGAAACGAAACGAAACGAAACGAAACTAAACTAAACTAAACTAAACTAAACTAAACTAAACTAGACTAGACTAGACTAAACTAAACTAAACTAAACTAAACTAAACTAAACTAAACAGAAAACAAAACAAAAGCCCTGAATGTTAAGCATGCAATGATTACATTAAAATCTACAATAAGGACTGGCAAAACACTTGAAATTTACTCTAAATTACTCTAACCTTCGGCGGGAGTTTGATTGGCAGGTGATCTGATCAATCATAACACCGAATCTGCCATTTAGTCCGACAAACAAACCAGAGATGAGAGTAGATTAACGTGTGGGGGCTTGAATTTAAAAAATGGTGTGTGTACTGACATCTTTCCGTGGTTGAAACAAGATACCTTCTGATGTTTATTCATGTTCATGTTGTGCTATAACTAGTAAAGCAGAAGAGATGACCGGTTCCCGTGCCCCTTGAACTGAGGCATTTTCTTAAAAAAAAAGACAAAATTTGAAAGCTAAGAATTTGTTTTATACCAGAAGTAACCTGCTCTGTCATGTCTGTCGGTGCTTTGTTTTGTCCTCTTTACGCAATATATTTTTCACTGCATGAGAACGTGATGGGTGGCGTGGGAGCAGCATGGCTTGTTGGATGTAGCAGCAGTAACTAAGGAAGGTAGGGTCTTTTCGAAGGGTCAGCTGCTCAGAATGTTTTTTTTTAGATTCTGATCACACACATGGATTTGTAATGGCTCCATCGAGCAAACTCAATTATCTCAGCAGTGATGAGATCCTCACAATCTGTCAGGTATTCACAGTAATCAGCCCTTACAGTCACTGGGGTTCTCATGTTCATGTGCCCTCCCAGTTAGTAGGGTCTTAAGATGCAGCTGTCGTAAAAATAAGGTCATGGAAAAAAAATAAACAGATCACAGCTCATCAACTATTTATGGCGCAGCTATTCAACCAAAACTTTTCTGGGTTGTTGGCACAGCAGCTCCCTAATGGAATAAAAAAAAAAACTGGGAAATATGATGAAACATAGAGTTTCACAGACAGTAAACAAAACAAAAAAGACCGAAACAAAAAAGTATTCCTAGAGGTCCCACCCATTAACCGGTAGTTTTAGCTACACTTGATAGATGTTGGGTAGTAGCTTGTACATAATGGAATTTTATATTTGGAAAAACAGTTTAACATCTTACTGTTTCACACGTGCACTGTACAAATGAAATATTAATTTTCTAATAATCACATCATAAAATACATTTGATAGTACTGATGCTAAAATGCCCCGAAATGGCAAAATGTACAAAATGGATGGATAGATTTGTGGATGGTAAAATGCTATTTAATATTATAGGTGCAGTGTCAAAAAATGCAAAAAAACAAGCTATTTATTTTTTCAGATCACACCAACATATTTATTTTGCATTGTACATTGAATTATCTTGCTTGTGAAATACTTCATGCAGCCTCATGCAGCAAAGCAAATGCAAATGTTAAATTGCTTGTAGTCCGCACGTTGGTTTGGGATTTGCTTTCACATTTCTGAAAACCCCAGCAACGGTTTGTGCATATCTTAACTTTTGGTTTGTGACTTCCAAGTACACAGGCTACTTAGAGAACAGATGGCAAAGTGAGACACATTTAGACTGTGATAAAGCACGTCCAAGTGCCACATTTCTAGCAAGAGATGTCAGGTGTCTGGTACGAATGAACAAAAAGTGTGATTTGCAAACAAAACGTTCAGTTTAAACATGATATAAATCTCAAATCTGGAAAGAGAGGGAAAGTAAACATTGGCAGACGGCACAGATTCTGTACAATGTACACACACAAGTCTTTCCTTGCTAGTGATTGGACTCAAGGTCATCATTTGAGTATACGAACGCATCAGTAAAACAAATATCACAGTAGGACATTTTTAACCACACACACACACACACACACACACACACACACACACACACACACACACACACACACACACACACACACACACACACACACACACACACACACACACACACACACACACACACACACACACACACACACACACACACACACACACACACACACACACACACACACACACACACACACACACACACACACACACACACACACACACACACACACACACACACACACAATATATATATATATATATATATATATATATAGAGAGAGAGAGAGAGAGAGAGAGAGAGCGAGAGAGAGAGAGAGATTAATTTACATATTAAGGATATCTGTAAGGAAAATTCTAAGCTGTTTCTCTCTTTTTTGTTTTTCTTCTCTAAGTGTCTCCTGTTTGTCTCTAGCAGATGAAAGTATCGTCCCTATTTAAACCATGAATACTCTTGCTATAGAAAGTGGCTGCTTTCACACAGATAAATATTCATCCACGCCAAAAATCCAGAAAAATCCTTAATAAGTGCACGTATACACAATAAGGAAAATTAAGAAAGAGAAACAGACTTAGTAACAGAGAAATTGGTACAATGGTAAAGTCAGTGGGAACTGCTCGCGAGCACTTCTTTCTACGAGACAGAAACAAAAACCCACTTGAGCATAATTGGGCCGTCTGTGAAAGTGTATGAAGTCAGTCTCACAGTAATTAAAGTCAGGGAGTGGGGGACAAGAGAAACATGGATAGAGAGAGATCACTGAGGTCTGAACTCTGTTTCTCTAGTGCCTTATAGTTGTAAACCTATGGCAGATGAAAGCAAAAGCTCATGCAGTATGAAGTCTATGTTCACACTACAGACAATTTGTTTTTCAAATCTAATCGGATTTGTGTGCCTGGCAGTGTAGTCAATTTTTGGGTATATCCAAATTGTTGCTATAGTGATGATGTAGCACGCTGCCAAGTGACTTTCTTCAGCAACAACTGGGTGCAACAAGAGATATGAAGAGAGCGGATGATAAATTGGACATATTTGTCTAAGTGGATCATGATATGTAGCTGTGGCGCATCCTTTGCATCACTGGCACCCGCTGTGTATCGTGACCTGAATGATGAAAAAACAAGTATTAGTATGAATAATTATGTAAATGCGGCCCTCAGAATGAATCCATCCATCCATCCATTGATTTTTTTAAAAACCCTGTACAAATAGTTTATTATTTATTATAATGTTGGCGATCAAATCATTCCTGTCTAATGGATGTATTTTTCTCAAGGATTAGACATTCTATAAAACCATGAACTAAAAATTAAATGAAATAAACATAATCTAGATAACAAAAGGACAAACTAAATAAATCAGTATATTTTCTCAGCAAGAAAATCTCAAGGCCTCAATACAGAAACAAAATGTGTATTCAAAATAAAAGCTGAATTATCTTTCTCACAAAAGCCCTTTCAGAAGTCAATGCTGAAACTCATGGACATGGAATGTGCCAACAATTGACAGTTCTAATGACGTTAGTCTATAGTCAAGCAAATGTTTATTCACGTATGTATGTGAAGCCAAACATTCCCATGATTTTTGTGACGTGATGCCTCATAAATGAACATTGGGATGCTTCCAGGCTCTGGTATTGGGACTGTTAAGAGGGTCTTCAAAATCCATTTCACTGAGTTCCAGCTTTCACGCCAACGAATTCCATCTTTCAATGAGTTCATTGAAATGAACAATGGACAGAGAGCTTGAGTACAAATCAATGTCCCCTTGAAGGACTGCAAAGAGCTGCTTGAATTGTGATTAGATAAAAGCACTGATTCATATTTCTTCATCAGTATTTAAGCATTTTGAAAATTCTCAATCAGCTCACAGAAACTCAAAAACATTGGAGCCTTGTGATGTTTTCATGTACAGTAATTTGAACACAAATACATCATATTCATCTAACCGGGAGGTTTAAGATGGGCTTTATCTCAGAAACCACTTCAAATTTCATGTAATAAAACAACTGAGCCACTGCTTATGCCACAATACATCCAAACTGAATCACTTGTATCAGCATTCATTTCCGACAGGAATTCCTGGCAGCAACAAATTCTTGGAATTTAAACACACACAAACACACGCTGATCTCTGAAGACCTCCATGTGAAAAGGTATTTATTTAGCCAACATCACATTATCAATCCTTTGCCCTTTAAGAAATAAATTTTTGATGTAGAACAACAGGTAAAAATTGGTAGCTAATCCATTTCTAGATTCGATTTACTGCAGTGGTGGTCAAAACTGGAACTGCATTCTTCCTTTCTCCTAGTGGGCCAAACCTAATTACATTTCTAAATTAACCTCTGGGAGGAATTTAATAATGCTGGTGGGCCGCAGGTGGTCTGCGGTCCATTTTGGACACCCTGCTCTATTTTGCTATTTGATCAATGTTGTCATCAGTCTTCTTTTGATGTCTGCTGTTGTATCCTTGATAGAAGCAATTACCGATGAGTCATGGGTAATGTAGTGTGTTAAAATAGGAGCAGGTAGCCATCTCTTACCTTTTGATCCTTCAATAATGCATCCTCTTGTGCTGCCTGATTTTAAGCCTTACTTAAACCTCCAATAGAGATTGAGCCATCATATTCACGAATGGAGATAGAATGACATCATCCACGCAGTCAACAGGGATGTTTCTCTGATTGTTAGAGTTGGAGACAGATATCGGGATGAGATGTCATTTTATTTTGGTAGTAGAATTGATTAAAAGCTTTAGTCAGTGTGACTAATTAAACCCAAGGG
Organism: Sinocyclocheilus grahami; assembly: GCF_001515645.1. NCBI lineage: Eukaryota > Metazoa > Chordata > Actinopteri > Cypriniformes > Cyprinidae > Sinocyclocheilus > Sinocyclocheilus grahami. Next base: position 321,370 of record NW_015505933.1, read on the forward strand.
TTCAGAGAATAGAATTACGCTAATTACGACATCTTCAGTGCTCACAAGAGACAGAAGCACATCCGTCTCACACGTAACGCGCATATATGTACACACGCAATACATACAAATCAAAGCTTAAAATGTCAAGCGCCTTATAAAATGTTTGATATACACTCTTAAAAATAAAGGTGCTTCTTAAGGTTCTTCAAGCGATGCCATAGAAGAACCATTTTTGGTTCTACAAAGAACCATTCAGTCAAAGGTTCTTTAAAGAACCATCTCTTTCTTACCTTTTTGTAATCTGAAGAACCTTCTTTCACCACAAAGAACCTGATGAACCACTTTAAAGAAAATTATTGATCTAAAAAAATTACATATCTGCTACACATGAAAGTTCTGGCTTGTGGTTAAAAGTTAAATTAAATTAAATTAAATTTTTTTTTCCACATTTATTGTGGTGCTCCTCACATGTAACACATATATATGTGCACATATATAACACATGCTATGCATACAAATCAAAGCTTAAAATCTTAAATGGTTCATAAAATGTTTGATATAGATTAACCACTTTTAAAATAATAATTGATTAAAAAAAGAGATATCTGTTACACATGAATTCAGCCTTGTGGTTAAAAATGAAATATTAAATTAATATGTTTCCCACATTTATTTTGATGCATTTGTTTTGTTTTTTTAAATAAATTAAATTATATTTTAATAATGTCCTCCAAACTAAATTATTATATTTTAGATTAAAATTATTTATAACATTTCGGTTAACGATATAATGATGGTAAATTTGAACTAAAAGGTTTAAATGTTTTCCCAGTACATGGGTATTTTTCATAAATGTCAGGGGCAGCATGTCATATCTTTTGACCAAAACAATATGATAGTTTTGAAATTTAGATTTTATTTATTTTTTTATTTTTTTACATTTTTGCTGTTCTTCAATAGCTTCAGATTTTCTTTTCGCAGTTTAAAAGCTCAATAGTCAATAATATCCTATAATATGCTATGCAACAAAAGGTTCCCATTGTGTCAATCTGGAGCATGTTGTCAAAAAAGTTGATATGCATTCAGTGAGTTGTATCTTTTCCCTATTCAGTAACGGTGGACATTAAAAAGCTTTCTGGTAGCATTTAAAGTATATGTCTATACAAAATTCATCTTTGACAATGAAAAACGTTCACTGGAGTGTGACAACCTGCCCAGGTCTCCCTTTATAAAAAAATGTTTAAACAGGATTGAAAATGCAAGCGGTGTTTCGCAGGCTTTGAAAAATGCAGAGACAGAGACAAATAAGAAAGATGTCTCAGCAAAACACATTCTCAAAGCGCAAATCAATATCCCGGTCTTCCTGTCTGGCGAAAGCATGCGAACAAAGCACTAACCTTTAAAGTCCCAATCAGTCCTCATTCCGCCTTTCAGCCAGAAACTACTGCTCTGTCTCCTGGAAGAGAAATGCTTTGGTGACATTTTGAATGTGAGCAAAAGCTTTTGTTCTTTGTGATTATGTGAGTGTGCACGTGCGAGTATGTGTGTGTGTGTGTTTCGCTCCTGTCAGTATGAGGCAGTTATAACAGGGGAAACAGAGTTAAATCCCAGAAAGCTTGGCTCACTCTCCTCTTCATGCTTGGCTAGTTAACACCTGACATTTGGTGTTGGAGGGGCAATCCCTGAGCACTCATCTCAGAGAGCGAGAGAGACAGAGAAAAAAAGTGAGGACAGAAAAAATGTGGATCAATAGCATTTGTGAAACCTCCTCTAGTTCTGGCAGGAATGCAGATATCCTTTTACCCAAACACTAGAGAGCAGAGGCAGAGAGGACCGTTTTGCATGAGCGACTTTACATCTTCACCAAACAAGCCCCAGATGGGTTAGTGTCAATAGAGAGACACCGACTGTCAGATGGACAGACAGACAGAGAAAGAGCAAGAGAGATTATGGTGCAGGAGAAAATATAAATCAGATAGCTAGGACATACACTTGATCCACTCAATACTCATTTAGCAATTTAGTTCTACTCCTGATAAGTTACCATAGCAACAGACTTCCACTGCTCCAGGGAAGCAATAGAGCAGCCAGGAAGTTTGTGTTTGGGTGTATGTGTGTGAGCGTTATAGAAAAAGAGGTTACAATTTATATACACATACACTGTAAAAAATAAGTGTAATTTTAACTGTAAAATGTTGTAAAAACGCTACGGGAAAAAACTGTTAATAGGTTAACAGTAAGTTCCCGTACTATATACAGGGAAAAACTGTAAAATATCTAACTAGACATTTCATGTAATTTTACAGTAAAATGCTGTTAATTTGACAGTTTATAGAAGTAAAAATAAGGAATCAATGTATAATTTACAGTCAAAAACTGTAAACTGATATTCCCAGAATAAAGAGTTATTGAAATTCACACTACCGTCTGTAACATGCATACAATATTTTTTTTTTGAGTAACTTACATTTTAACAGAAATATTTTTGTTAAACCAATGGAAGATCCAATGATGAAGTTTCAATGATGCAGTTTAGTTCCTGAATAAATTGATGGTTTTGAATCAGTGGAGTGGATGACTCAATGACACATATTTGTCGTTCCTGAATGAATCATTTTGTTTTAGCAGTTGAGTGAATGATTTAATGACTCATAATTGAGTTACATTTTAGACACACTATTTTTGCTACACCAATGGAAGAGCCAAACGAGCAACATTAGAATCAACACTCGTTCCTGATATGTTTCAATGACCCAGACAGTTTTGTTCCTGAATGAATAAATGTTTGTGAATCGGTGGAGGGAATGATTCAATGACTCATATGAGTTCTTCCTGAATTAATCATTGTGTTTTATTGGTTGAGTGAATGATTTAATGACTCATAAAGACAGTCATTTGTAACCTGTAGAAAGAATCACTGAAAATCCCCACCACTGTCTGGAACACGCAAACATTGACAAGTGGTGTGACAAAGTGAAACAGTGAACAGTGAAAATCCCAGTGCTATGTGAGTGGTTCATCAACATCCATGCCACTAACGTAATGTGTACTTTTGACATGTACTTTTAGATTTTCTTACAACTGAAATTGAAATAGCCATGCAACTTCTCTACACTAAATGATCACTGGATGATATTTTATGTCACAGTTTTTTCCTCCCACAAATGGATGTACTAGTAAACTACATAACGTTTGCGTGCATGGTGCAGTACTGACTTTAATTACCAGATGCTGTGAGCAAAAAAAGCATCTGTAGTGAATTTACAATGTTTTGTGCCTAAAAACATAACTGGATTTAATTAAATTATAAAAACATAAGGGAACATATGATCTCATTTTAGCATTATCTATTGAGGCATTAAAAAAAACAAAAAACAGACTGAGAGTTAGGTACCACAATATAATTCAACAGGGCACCTTCACATATGCATGCAGCATCACATAAGGGCTCTTTATTATGGGCATCTACGGTACGCTTATTCATTTTATTCATTTAGCAAATGATTCTATGTGAAGCAAATTACAAATGAAGAAAACAACATAATATCAGTAATGTGAGGAATACTTCAAAGTTCAAAGAACAGAAATAGACGGTGTGACAATGGAATGACTGTACAAGAATATAAAAAGTCTCTACTACAAAAATTTTTCAATTAGTATGTTGACTAAATTCACTTTAAGCAGATATACACACAGACTTACAAACTTTAATTTCTGGAAAACAGAGCAAAAATATTGATGACTCATTCTGCAATATTCAGATTTTTGTCCAATCAAGTATTCTGTAGAATAAGAATGTCCCGTCCCCATTATCTACAACTGACAAGCAAGTTGTTTTTTAACTAACAAGTTATGATTTGCAGTTGTGATAAAACTAAAATTACTTTCTGTTTAAAAGGAACAAGTTTGATATGCTTTGCCCAAACTTCCTATTTCATTAAGAAATACTGTACATCAACACTGCACCCCATAATCTACTTCCTGAGGTTTTTAAACCAATGTGCTTATCATTTATTACATGGTAGAAATAGTGAGACTAGTATGCCATTTCAAATTTAGCATTCCTTGCTGCTTCTTGCACATGTTGCTCTGGAACGACGTAGAGCAAATGATAGAGAATGGAGAAGTTTTATTAAGAGAATGCACATTTTTGGTTCTCTGTTCTCTGAATTTTACATGAATGTTATGTGGATAGAGATTCTGAAATAGATACACTATATACTACAGATGAAAAAGTCTTCTTTTATATTGCATGTAACTACTCCAGATTAAACATCATGCGTGGATGTTAACCAAAGTACAGTATATATACATTCACATCTGAGTTTGCTGTCTGATGGGGTTTAAAGTTTCCATTCTGTTGGTGTAGTATCCTTTGAGATATGAAGTTATCAGCCTACTATCAAAGGGACTGGGAAGATGGCAGTCGCAGACGTGCTCTTCTTTAATTTAGCAACCGAATTCCCTCTGTGGCCCCACTTGCTAGGAGACAGCGGCTTGTGCAGCACTGCTGGTGAAGACGACTCTCACTCCCGATTTAATGAGCATGCAGGTTTATCGATAAGCCCTTGGGATAGGCACAAACTCGCTGCGATTTCCGCCGTTGAGCTACCAGATTGACGTGTAAAAGAGCACAAGTATAGACGTCTTTCTGATTTATGCATATTTAACAATCAATACAATGAAAAACGTATAAAGTCTGGCACCCAGTAAAGTTAATCTTACATTACATGTTCTTCGTTTAGATAAGCAGGCACAAAATAAATAGGGACATTTGCAGTTTGTAGGTGTTAGGTGCATTTGGGTGTGTGACGGAGAGCTAGTTGTCACTCATTTTTTATATTAGTGAATATTTTAGTAGCTATTTTTCAAAGTAGGTTTAAGTCTGTTTCTGCATAGACTTGTTTTGAAGTCACAGGAATTACATCTGCTTTATCACAGGAATAAATTACATTTTAAAATATATTCAAATAGAAAATGATTACTTGAAATAATATTACTGTTTTTACTGTATTTTTGATCAAATAAATGCAGCCTTGGTTAGCATAAGAGACTACTTTAAAAAAAAAGAAAAGAAACAATCTTAATTATTCCAAACTTTTGGTATAATATAACGGAATGTGATTAAAATTTACATTTTAATATAATATTGTTGGATATAAAGCATAATTTACATGTGGCCCACAGCCCTAAGTCAAGTTTGATTTTTGTTAGTAAAATTGTAACAAAAAGGTTTAGACCAAATTCAAAATAGTAAAAGTTGTGGTTGTGATTAGTTATACAGTACAAGAGCGTAGCAGTCTTTTTCCAACAAGCGATGGCATAACATGAAAAAAGCCTACATCTCTGTTTTTTAGGCATGCACATTATACAATATGGCATCAGTTCAGTGTGTAGAGGTGCTGTTGAGTGCGCAGCCAGCAACCGAGTGAGTGCACAAAGTACATGGAGCGAGCAGAGGCACAGCTGAACAAGTGTATCAAGAGCACTCTCCGAGAATATCCCTGCTCTCAAGTAGCTCTGGGAATCTCAATCTAACCATAACATGCATAAGAAGCATCGCTCCGTTGAGTTGCTTCAGTAGTTATCTCTTTCTGATTAGCAGCTTCATAGACCACAATGAAAACTGGCTAGTCATTTAACTTTGCTTGTAGCATTGCGTTCTACACCCATTTTATAGCGAATATAAAAGGATATAAAACGCAAATGACCGACATATGCAGGAAATTAACCATTTTAGTAACATAGCATTAAAATAGTTTTATAGTGTTTAATCCCACTCCTACTTATAAACCTAAACAAATAATTTATTTATTGCAAAAATGTCAAAAGCAGCACCAAATGTAATCCAAATGATGAGTTGCACCCGCAGTCCTCTCTGGCGGAATACAATAGGTTTGTGTGATCCAGAGCAGAATTTATGTTTTTAATCGCAGAAAATATTATCCAGATAATTTTCCCTATCCACTTCGTGAACTTGTGAAGGCGTGCGTGCATCATTCAAACACACCTCACCAGAAACATGGCATGTCGCAATCTGTCGCAATCGTTCGATTATCCTGCCGTAAAACCTGTCGTTTGAAGCAGCAACATTTGAATTTGTAAAGAGTGCATCAGTCAGCGGCAGCGCGGGCTTTGCTGCTCATGGTCACTGGACTCGCTGCTCGGGATGGAGAAGAAGATCACCGAATAAAGACTTGGATTTGGGTCTGTTCCTCACAGTCCTGTGGATTCGGAAGATTTGGATTACAACGCACGAATAAAATTGTTTCATTTCGTAAATGCTGCGTTTTTGGTGTATTTTATAGTTCTATTGTTAGTCACAGCATGTTGGGAAAAAACGCCTTTTGTGGCCCATGGCAATCAAAGTAAACATTACATGACAAGTAAAGGTTAAACGATTGCAGAAATGTTATTTATTTTAAGGTTTAAATTGAAGTCTTGTTTAACATTAGGCATATTCTTGGAAACGAGCTGGTAGCAGAAATCACACAACAAAACTAAATGTTATCATTTCATAAGTAAACAATTTAATAATGCAATTGAAAACAAGCTAATTCATATGACAACTAAAAACTAATAAAATTAATGCCGCGATTTCAATATTCATAAGGATAAATTTTTAGGTGTCAATACGTCAGTTTTGTACGTTAAAATGTTGAAAATAAGTCAGTATTGTACGTTTTAGTACCTGTAAAAACTTAAGTAAATGTAAAATGTTTTATAGAACCACATGTTACCTAAAATACATACGAATTATCATGAGATCATGTTGGTTATGTAGACTGTTAAGTGCTACATCAACACTAGGAAAGTGTAGTAATTGTTTACAGGTGTATTCATTCAATAGGCAATACTAGAGTACACTAACAAACGGCAATGCCCTTGTGAAAAAGAAGTACATTTAAGCGCATATATATATATTTATTTATTTATTTATTTATTTATTTAATGTACTTTTAAATAATATACTCAAGTGCAATTAGCTGAACTATAGAGTGCATTTTTGACACTTAAGATTTAAAGAAATCTTTATGTGTAATGTCATAATTCTATTGTGTTTAAAGTGTACTGTCAAATGAACTGACAAGCATTTATGGTAAAGTACTACTTTAAATGTCACTCATATAGGAACTTGTATGTCTTATTTTTGTAATTACACATATGTAATGATCAAGTTGCCTTTTAGTACATTTAACATTTTTTTACTTTAAATGTAATATCAAATAACACAATAAAGTTAAAATTATAATAAATTTTACATGTGCTTTATTTTGTTAACACATCATCATATTTAAAGCACAAAAGTTTAATAAAACATGCTTTAAAATGTACTTTAAAGTAAAACATTTCATTTTAAATTATTACAACACACTTAAGTGTTTTAAGAAACGGTTATGAAAGAGGACCTTTTATTTCATTAATATTATATTATTTGTAGTTAGTTCATTTTAAAAAATACTCTTTTAAGATTTGAAGTACACTACAAGTTCTTTTTTCAAAAGGTTCTTTTTGAACCTTTTCAGTCAGGATTTCATTCATTACATAGCACTGAAACTGTTCTTCTTCATGTGGTTAATGACATTCTTCTGTCCATGGATTCTGGGTAAATAAACATCTTGATTCTTCTCGATCTAAGCTCTGCATTTGACACAGTCTGCCATGAAATACTAACCTCTCACCTTTCTGATATCGGTATCACTGGTTCAGCTTTTTCCTGGCTCATTTCCTACATCAGCGATAGAAAATATTATATCACTAAACAAGGGTATAAATCTGCCACTGCTCCAGTTTCACATGGTGTTCCTCAAGGTTCAGTTCTTGGTCCACTTCTGTTTATCATTTATATATATCCACTTGGTGACATCATACGCATGCATGGACTTCAATTTCATTGCTATGCTGATGACATTCAAATTTACCTAACCACCAGCTCTGATAGGTCATCACTGCCTGACTCACTTACTGCATGTATCAGGGATATCAAGCATTGGATGTCCTTGAATTTCCTGAAACTAAATAATAACAAAACTGAAATATTAATGATTGGCTCTGCTACCTCATTCAAAAGGATGGACCTGTCCTTTGAAACTGACAGGGTTCATGTTAAGCCTTCTTCATTGCTCAAAAAATCTCCTTTTGTGTTTCATGGAAAAAACAACAAAATCATACAAGTGAGTAAATGATGTCAAAAGGAAAATTTGGGGGTGATCTAACCCTTTAACTAGATTTTATGGGACCACAGCTGTCCTGTATTATATTAGGCTGTAGATGAGCTTGACTCCAGTTTGATGGTCCCGGTGCTCAAAGGTCTTTGTATCGATTCAGTAAAAATTCACTGCTGTGAATGACCTTTCCTTCACCTTCTCCTTTCTTGAGCAGGGCAGGACAACAGCTTTAATTAGCCTCCTGATACAGCAGGATCTGTCTGCCACACACACACACACACACACACACACACACACATACATATGTATATATGCATACATCGGTTAGAGCCTGTAAATAGCATAAACAGGGTCATAAATATGAAAAGGGTGTAACTCAGTGTTATGGGTGTATGATAGTTTCACAGTGTAAACTATACTCCAGAGAAATCAGTCATTTAATTAGACAGATGGTGAAACGAGGCAGTGAAAAAGCCTCTTTCTTTATCTCTCTCTCTCTGAAACACACTCACAAACACACTGACACGGTGCCTAGAAAAATCTCCAGTCCTCACAGGTGTCACACCGCCCTCTGGGGAATGAAAGAGGAAATGCATGCACTGCATCCAACAGACATTCATACAAACAAACAAACAAAAAACACACACTGACATAAAAGGATAAAAACTAAAAAGATAACATCAAGACATTTAGGCAAAAATATAGACAGTTTTTATCATACAGCTATGATTTTAACGTTATTTTTGAGCAATATCTTCAGGATGACACTGATTTTGGTTTTTGAGTCCCTGTGCCAAGGAGGTGGTTTAGAAAATAGTCGGTTAATTAAAAACAATCCTAAAAAGGAAGTCAATTTCTTAAAATAGTGCCAAATATTTTTTGGGGGTAAGGAACAAAAGCCAACAATAAATAGCTGAAGAGACAGATTTATGTGGTGAGGTTTCAAAAAGCTGCCAATGGAAACTAATTGGGCCAAAACATGACCAAAATGTCAGTGAAGCGCCATTTGGGTATCAATAAAAGCTGGTGGTTGTAATGAATCTAACAAATGGTATCTCTATGGAACAATTGGGAATGTTGTCTGGAGCCATGTGTTGAAGGCAGGGCCGTTTCTGGCCAATTTGATGCCCTAGGCGAAATCCCTATTGCCACCCCCCCAAAAATGATATATATACTACTTTTTTGTCTTTATCTGTTTTTTGTTCAATTTTTTAGTTGTTGTTTCTTGAAACATTGATTTAAAGTGTCAGTTATTGCATTATTATTCCAGTCAAACCTATAAAACCCCTTTGTTACCCCAAACTACATATAAAAGCTTTATCAGTGGCATAAAAGTAACCAATGCAGCTACTTAATAATTTGCTACTCGTTAACGCGTTAACGTCCCCTTTAAATAACGTGACACTCTGCCCTCTATGAAGCTGCTCCCATTAAGCGCTGTTGGAAGTGAATGAATTGATTCAGCATTTCGACACCTCTGGATGCATTTAACTCGACAAAGCGGTCTAATAAATGATGTATTGATCTCGTGAATTAGCGAATTTTACTATACAAATATTCTAATAGCATTGTTGAGTGCTCCAAATGCAAACTTTGCATGCAACAATCAGGCCGCAATTGACAGCACTCTGATCTAGTGGCATACAGGCATAGTCAGATTGACAGTACTCTAGCCCAATAATGTTGGGGGATCCAGTGGGGGCGGCAGTCTTATTTCAGGGTGACCATGCCACTCTTTATCACAACCCTGCTAAAAGTGCCAGTACGTGCGCTCATTGGCGCCCCTTCAGTTGGTGGCGCCCTAGGCGACCGCCTAGCTCGCCTATGCCTAGAAACGGCCCTGGTTGAAGGGGCCGTATTAAGGTTCTTTATGGTACAACATTCTCATCAGACCCGAAGAAGGGCTCATTCCTAAAATCATCGTCTCAGTCCTCATGAACATTACAATATATGGGTAAAAAATTTAACAGAACAGTAACTATACAAAAATACTGATTACAAATATAAAACAATACAATACAATACTATATATATACTGTATAGTATAGGGTGGGTGATAGAGGTTATTTACACTAAGTGAAAATAGCAGTATTTTTTTGTGATATGCTATTTACACTAAGTGGAAATAGCTATAGATTGTTAAAATAGCAGGATATTCTGGTAATTGCGTATTGCAAATAGTGTCAATTATCTGCACCTCAGGTTTGTAATACATTATAAAACAGTGTGCAATGATAACTTATTGAGTGTAAATTTAAATTTTAATTAAAATTATTAAATGGATGCCACCTTATTGGCATCCATACACCTAACCCTACCCGATACTTTATTTTCAACTTTTTGATTGTTTCCTTAATTTTTATTAAAAATAAATGCTTTTCTGATGTGATTTGAAATTTGAAAAGGGAGAAAAAAAGTTTGCCAAAAGGCAGATTCGAACAGAGTATGACTCACGATGTACCATCTACGCCACTGAAGCTGACGATTACTGACCGTTTTTTTGTAATGTTGACTATCTCAATCACAAGTTGGTGGGTGGACTTAGTGTAAATAGCCTCTGCCAACAAGGCGGTCTATTTGCACTTAGTGTAAACAGACACTCCGATTTTGTTGGCCACAGAAAGAAACACAGTTGCCCACAGAAACAAACAGGGGGTGCTGCAGCACCCGCACTTCCCGCGCCTATAATATGTTGCATATAATATGTTATGAGTTACATTAAGAACATGTCTCGGAAATGGTTTTCAAAACTGTCCTGAAGCATCCTAGCACTGTCTCCCTCATCTAACACACCCGATTCAACTGGTCAGCTCATTAGTAGACACAAATGGGTCAGACTTGAAATGGGTCAGAAAAGGTGAAGAGAGTTGAGAGAAAATGTTCAGCAGCGACAGCTCTTATAAAGCTATACTTTAAGGTTTCATTTAGTTTAGAATTTAGTGTTTGATAACTTTATTCAAATTCTGTATTTCTGCTGAGGGGCACAGGTAGCTAAATATGACATTTATTAATGGGTTTATGCGAGGATTATTTTTTTTATAGGGGAATCAGTATTAATTGGTATCCGTGATACTGGCCTTCAGTCATAAAAAAAAGATGCCATTAAACAAACATTAAAAATATACTGTCTTTATGTTGTTTGTACATTAATTTGAAGATTTAATGTGAAATTACTCAAATATAAAAATATATTTAAAAACTTTAATGTTAGGTGGGATTAATAGCGATAAAATAAAATAAATAAAATATTTTGTTTACATAATATATGTGTGTGTACTGTGTATATTTATTATGTACATATAAAATATCTAAAACAAATCATTCTATAAAAAATAAAGATATTGTATATTTAAGTATGCAGGATTGCAAAGATACACACTAAAAAATGCTGGGTTATTTCAACCCAACTTTGGGTCAAATTTAGACTAACCCAACTTTTGGGTTAAAAATTGAATGTTAAATGTTAACATTAAAAATGTAACCCAATGGTTGGGTTAGTCCATATTTGACCCAAAGTTGGGTTGAAACAATAACGTTTCAACAAAGTTAGAGAAACCTTGACTTAATAGCGCAATACCTGTAACTGGGGTTGGAAACATGATGGGGATCAGTTGGTAAGTAATATATGTGTGTGTACTGTGTATATTTATTATGTACATATAAAGACGCACATACAGCATATATTTTACTAATATTTACATGTATTAATGTGTATGTATTTATATTCATATAAATTATATCATATATAAATATTTTTAATATATAAACGTAACATTTTTCTTAAATATATACAGTACATGCATGTGTGTGTATTTATATATACATAAATATACACAGTACACACACATATATTATGTAAACAAAAACTTTTATTTTGAATGCAGTTAATCATTTGACAGCATTAATACATAACACACACACACACACACACACACACACTCAGTCTGTATACTGCACTAATTGATTGATTGATTTCATTTATTTATTTACTTATTTACCATTGTTGCAAATATATAAAATCTGATTATATACATATATACAGATATTGTATATGCATTTATTTAATAACCCAGTTGAGCATACAGGATTACAAAGATAGAAAATGTGGAATATACTGTATATTCCACAGTGTGTGCATATATATATATATATATATATATATATATATATATATATATATATATATATATTCTGTGAAAAAAT